>NC_065527.1:39360692-39416202 GCF_006386435.1 Epinephelus moara | reverse complement strand
TCCCTCCTCAGTTGCTCTTCCTGAGGTTTCTACCGTTTTTTTCCCCGTTAAAGGGTTTTTTTTGGGGAGTTTTTCCTTATCCGCTGCGAGGGTCATAAGGACAGAGGGATGTCGTATGCTGTAAAGCCCTGTGAGGCAAATTGTGATTTGTGATATTGGGCTTTATAAATAAAATTGATTGATTGAATTGATTGAACCACTGAGGGTCCATCTCTGTGAAATAGGACAGCTACTGTAGCTTGGAAAATAGTGATTTGGCTAGTTATGGGAAACATTACCAATTTTCAACCAGTTCTGCATCACAGAGTTGGCAGCAAGTGCAGGCAAAAGTCTGGTGGACCTCTGCCAGTAAATGAGCTCTACACCAGGGAGGCATACCTGTGTACAAGACACATAAATAAAGGTGTTAAGGGGGCTTGAAACCCAAAGTCCTGTCTCTAGGAGAGGGACGAGGGAGGGGAAAGTTCCTCAGTGTTTGTTGGCAATGGTGGTACCACCGATAAACTCAAGCTGTGCAGTTTCACAGGTTGTCCAGCATGCTGCAGTGAGTGCTACTTGCAGAAGTAAAATGGCAGCCAATCATCAGGCCTTGATGTTTGGCAGTTTGCTTTTATCATGCAGAAGTTTCCTCTAAAACTGGTGTGAAAAACGATTGAGGCAGCCACACTACTGGTACTAACATATTGGCTTGATGAAGTATAAAATACTATTATAAATATTGGCCAATGGGCTCTACCCACCTTCCTTACAGCCATCCTCTCCTGTCTGGCCTTCATCTCAGCCATCAGGTCCATGCCCATCACAGGGACCCCAATATGGCGGAGAATGTGGGAGTTCTCCTTCTTCTCCTGGTTCTCCTTATTCTCCACATTCTCCTTCTCCACATTGTCATCCTCCTTCTCCTCCTCGGCGGGCTCAGCTACGGTCGGAGAAGCTTCCACCTCAGAATCTGTGTGGTCGAATGATTGAGCCCCGAGGAGCTCCTGATGAGGCTCCACCACAGTGCCAGGGCTTTTTGGGGGCGGAGTGGCTGATGTCGGCGTTGTTTCCTCAGTCACTGGTGTAATAGAGGGAGAAGGTGATGCAGTGGTGGAGGGAGCAGGTTGGGGTGGAGTGATGGAGGCAGGTCCGTGGCTCTTCTCTGAGCGGGATGTCCGGGATTTGAAGGGGTTGAAGAAACCGCTCTTCCTGGATTCACGTTTCTTATCTGCTCCTTCCTGCGGACTGGAGGATGGACTTCTCACTGAGGGAAGTCTAGAGAAGATGAAAAAAAATATAGAATTTGAAAACATTATACTTTAATTCTGCCTTACAAGTAGGGCTGAAATGATTCCTCGAGTAACTCGAATAATTCGATTACAAAAAAGCCTTTAGTTAGGCTTCGTTAAATTCAGTACAACTATACAGCGCACTGAGTTCCTTGTAAATGTTTATTTCTGTTAGATCACCCGCTTACGTTACTTCCGCTGTAGAGTCATAAATTAATCGTCAATAATCTGTCTGACGTGTTTTTGCCTTTATTGACAGGACAGAAGGTGAAATGGGTAGACAGAGAGAGAGTGGGGATGACACGATGACACTGAGTGACAGACCTGCCATTATGTGACATTCTCCTCTTGACTGATCCTCAGTTTTACTATCCTTACTTTTATCTAGACTTACACAGGAAAAGAGTTTGCTGCATTTCAGAGTTTTTCCTGGGAAAAAGAGATTGTAACTTTTATGGACGCTACTGTGCTACTCGGTCAATCAATTAACTTCACTACTGAAAAGCTATTTGACTCAGGAAGTAGTGACGTCATCACCACGCTACTGAGAATGCTGTTAAATTCGTAAGGTCGCACTTTGTAGTGAGCTACTTCCCAACACTGATGATTCCTGACAGCATGAGAAATAGCAGCGTAGCATGAGTGCGTATGAAATCGGTCATTTGCATGACTGGTTGACAACTCTGACTTTCAAAATAGGAAACAAATGTGTTGCTTATTTCTTTCATTTCAGAGACTTTTCTTATTTTATCTTTTATATATTGTCCTTAAATAAAGCTAAAGTGATCTAATAAAAACACGCAATATTTCTTATCCGATTACTCGATTAATTGCCAGAATAATCGACAGAATACTTGATTACTAAAAGAATCAATAGATGCAGCCCTTCTACAAGCCCACAAAATCTTGCAAGTTTTGACAAGTTTACTTTGCTTTTAATAAAACTGTGGGATTATTTTACAAAGTTGTTTTCAACACAAAATCATCATTTAAAGGATTGTTAGATTTTGACTCTCACTTGAAGCTGAGTTTAATGACTTTCTTGGAGAAGAAGTCATCCAGGCCCTCGTCCAGCTTTCCCATGATGCTGTTCTGCTCTACCTCTTGTGGCGCTGAGCTGCTGGTGGTCTTACGCTAAAAGAACAATGGCAGGAATGAAACAGTATAGAGAGGCAGAGATGAGACTCAATTATATTTGGTAACACTTTACTTGAAGGTATCTACATAACTATGACATGACACAGGACTCATGAACCTGTCATGAACATTATGTACATGTCATAAACGTTTATGACTGCTGTCATTAAGTGTCATTCGGTTTTTGTAATGACAAGTTGACATTGTTTGGGTTGTCTTGATTATGACAACTTGACATTAATCAAAGTGACATTACCAGAAGTTGTCTTTGTCATGACAAGTTGACATTAAATTTGTTTGGGATGTCCTTATAATGACAACTTGACATTAACCACGATGACATTACCAAAAGATGTCTTTGTCATGACAATTTGACATAAATCTTTTTTGGGATGTCCTTACCATGACAACTTGACATTAACCAGGATGACATTACCAGAAGCATGACAAGTTGACATAATGATTATTATTGTTATGACAAAGACATCTTCTGGTAATGTCATCCTGGTTAATGTCAAGTTGTCATTATAAGGACATCCCAAACAAATTTTGGTGCAGCAAATTAGAACAGAATAGAAAATACCTAGTGCACAGAAAGCCATTTCCACTGAGCAGTACAGTTCAGTTCAGTTCAGTTCAGTTCAGTACACTGCTTTTTTTCCTGTTTCCACAGTGAAAAGTTGTGGATGGTACCAATGGAACCGTTCCATACCTTTCCCATTTTTGGTCACCCCTTTGTTGGGCTAGCACACAGATGTGGTACTAAAAGTTGGAATTGTGAACACTGCAGTCTGTTGACTGATTAATAGTGAACAGGCACTCTGCTCAGGGCTGAGTTGTGGCTGGTTTTGAGGCTTATGTAACCACTGCTCATACCGTGGAGAGTTTTATTAGTAAACTGTAACTATGAAATGAAAGGATGTTTTGCTGCCTCTTGCAGCAGATGTAGTCGGAGAAAAAATAACTTTATTCACTAGGCCAATGGCCGGTGACTTTTAAGGTGGAACATTTACTTGTAATGTTACTTAATGCATGAGGTGACAACGTGGATCAATCAACAAACCTTAAATATTCCATGACAACTTTGATCATCACTTTAGTTTTTATATGACATACTCTTTTAGTAATCAATTTCTGCCGGATTATGTGAACTTCATATATTCTAATCTTCACTCTGAGAAAAAAAAAAAAAAAAAAAAGCGTTGTGGAGTGTCGTGCTACAGCAACACGAAACCCCTGAGCTTGCCTGAGAAGGACTAAATGCACAAACACCCTATTTTTAAATATCCATGGAGAGAGACTCTCACTGCCTGTTCTATTTTGTTCTGAAAATGTTGGCGTGCAGCCTCGTTCTTTGGACAATAAACGAGGTGCAGACTTCCATCTTTGTCACCAGTGATGAGGAAATACAGTGAATGCTGGACGGAGCAGTGTGTGACAACAACCCTGCCCACATTGAAGGGTATGGTTTGCAGTGGAAATGCTCGGGTCTAGGTACCATGTCTGAAGGTTTACTTTTGGTTCCAAAGGTACCATACCAAAAGTGTTTGGTGGAAACGGGGCTGAAGGCAATCCAGGCACTCAAAAAATATAGAAAAGGAGGAAGAAAGCCCTGACAAGGACCTACAGTGGTCAAAACATGTTGGCTCTTTTAATGATTTAGCCACTACAATAAAGGCTTTTTAGTACTTCTTTCCTCGTTTTCCATATTTTTGCAGTGCCTGGACGGCCTTGCTGTGTATCCTGTTGTTTCCCGTTTTCCAAGAGTACTCGACACAGGTTTTTAATCTACATTTGAATGTAAAGAGCAACCAGTTGTCTATCTCTTTTTCTAAGAAAATACCAAGTAGTGGATACACGAGAAAACAAAAAGAATTTCTGCAAACCATGTGGTCTTATGGCATGGCAGAGCACAAGTATAATGACTTGATTAAGGGTATTTCAGATACATCTACATTTAAAAATACAACTTGAAACATGGGTAAACATTTGAATATCTGGGGGTGAGGATCTTTTAACACCCATGATTTCAACAATCCTTGAAAAACTCTTTTTCCGAAAGGGCTCTTTGGATGTAAAAGAGTTCGTAATGGAACCTTAGTTTTACAAAAAACAATTAAAGAATGCTTTCTTGAAAAAGGGTTTCTAAGAGGCAAACAGTTCTGGGTGGAACCTCAGCCCTTCAGGACGAACCCTTATTTTTCTAAGGGTGTAGCACTAAACTAAAGGCAACAAAACAAAACAAAACAAAACAAACAAACAAAAAAAAACCTACAAATACACACAAACAAAAGGACTGGTATCACTGGTGATTTGGATTTTGCTCTCTGATGGCAACCTACAGGTCGGCTGGGTTTTGTCCTCTTCTTTGGTTTCGGGCGGAGTTTGGTGTGATGCTCCAGCACCTTGTGCTCCACAGGCGGCAGCTCGCTCAAACAGATGGACTTTGTATTCAGTGGGGTAGGAGGAGGAGGGAGGTCTCCGCAGTAGGCTGACATTCTGTCCGCTGACTGTGGAGGATGAGGAGGAGGAGGAGGAAGAGGAGGGTCCTCAACATGGATAGGAACCTCCTCCAGAGCCTTGTCTAGGTCAAACTCCATCTCTGTTGGGCAAAAAAAAGGCAAAGCCATGAAAAACTGTAAAACCTACCAATTGTAAATTTCTTTGTCCTGGTCCATCATCTCATTAGACACTTGTTTTACAGAGGTGAAACAAAATGCAGCATACAATTTTACATGAAAACATCCACAGCCTTTTAGCTGTACAGTCAGTGTAAATAGCAGTGAAGCCACTTACATATAAAAAACACCAAATTTTAAAATTTGTGCAGGAAATGATGCCAGGCAAGAATAGCATGGTTAGAGACGGGTAAAGAAAATCAATTGTGTCTGTAATTGTTAAAGTAATTGCTACCTTAAGTGACTTTATAACCTAGCCTGTCACAACAATTACATTATCAACTTATCTTAGGTTATATGAACATTAATAATTTTGTTGACCTTGATATTGCCCATTGTGTTTACATGATTGCTGTTTACATAAGAAGGTCACCAACATTTTAGCCAGCATGATGCCAGAATAAACAGCAGGGTTTTCCCGACTACTACTGCGATCCTCCCTTTTTTCCTCACCACTTCGCCTACTTGTGCGAGTCCGAAGAAAAATAAAGGCACCCTTCGAAGATGACACAGTATAGCTTACTGGTAGCCTGCAGCTGCACTTTTTGAGTGCAAGAGGCATAGTCCTAATAATCATTAGCTTTCAGCCCCTGGGAACAGGCCAAAAAGTCCATCGTTTGTAGTTTTAACCTCCAACAACTTGACATCCTCCACTCCATCCCTAAAAGCCAACTGCCGCACACCGGCTGGATTATGGAGCTAACTGTGGTGTTCCTGGAGCTTTGCTAAGCTCGTCTGTTGGTTGCAAGAGGCATCACTTGTTTGCTTTTGCTTGCCAAATTTTGTATTTAGTCTCAAACTGTGTAATTTTGAGCTACTCCTATAAAGGTACTATCATTTTATGAATACTTTCTTGTCAATAAACAGATGTTACTTACTTATTAAGACTAGAATTACTGCCCTGCATTTGTATGCCTCCACACACCAGTCAAGTTTCTCTTACAGTTTCCAACCATGTCTGTGAAAACATGGATGCTTCACACAAAGAAGATCTATACAATCAGCAAAGTTTCAAGGTGGACACCCAAGATTACAGTCACCAGTTCAGTATCTGACCAAATGTCTCCCCTTCTCTTTTGTACAGCTATCACAGGAATTCAAACTTCATTAGACTAATTTCTACAAGTATTTACAAAATAGAGGTTTCATGGCTCCTAACTCTGCCTGCTTCCCATTATGTACATACATTTGATGTAATTAATCTGCGTTCAAGTTGTCTGCTTATCTTTATATTTGAAAACAGAAAAGACCTTGATCAAATGTCTCCCCTTCTGTTCCCTAAATATGATGCTGAATAATGGACAAAAAAGTGTTTTATGCAGAACATTATGATGTCACAGTGAAGATGACCTTTGACCTTTTGGATATAAAATGACATCATTCCATTATTTTATCCTATTAGACATTTATGTGAAGTTTTGTCCTTATTAGCGTACGAATTCTTGAGCTATGGCAAAAAACACATTTTATGAGGTCACACTGACCTTGACCTTTTGCATACAACCACAAAATTCTAATCAGTTTATTCTTCAGTCCAAATTGACATTTGTGCCAAATTTGAAGAAATCATCTCAAGCTGTTCTTGAGATATAAAAAGAATAAGAAGGATTCAAGGTCATGGCGACCTTGACTTTTGACCACCACGGCTATTGCCGGCAAAGGAGGCATAAAAATATTCCAATTCCAGTATCTGAATATTCTAGAGAACAAGTTCATTGTTCTTTGAAAGGGTGCACTTGCATCATTATGCCACTATGTCATCCTTATATCAGTGGCATCCTTATATCAGTGGCATAAAATGGTCTTAAACTGACAATAATATTGTTTGACCAAAGTTATTTCTGGGACAATACATCACTCAATAAAAAAAGTTATTGTGACAGACCTATTTATAACATGTTGAGATTTTCTCACTCACCAAATGCCACAGAGACAGGGCGCAGCATCCTGACCAGAATACTCTTCCTCTTGGATTTAGGAGTCATCTAAAGAGCAAAAACAGGTTTTCATTTTATTTTTTTGAAAAAGCTCAAATTCTGCGTGGCAGGAGGAGATGTGTTGGTTTTACAGAAGACTATAACAACATTCTTTTGATGCTTCTGGGAGTCTGTACATTAAGTGCGCTCAACTCTGCAAAGCTGTTGGGACAGTGATAACAGAATATTTACCACAGTGAACCCTTGTTCTATTCAGACTATCCATAACCCATTTTATACAGGCTATTATGCAGTGACTGGTGTAAAAGAGTTTGTGTTGTTCTGTGTTTTCTAACAATGCAGGTGTCCATGTGCTCCAGCCCATGTTTCTGCTCCTGGTCATGGCTTTGTTTCTGTTCCTTTTTCTCTGGCTGCAGAACTATCTCATCCAAAACCTCCGTCTCCATCTGGGGTTCATGATGCAGCAGAGGCTGACTCTTCCTGATCAGATGGTCACCCTGAAGACAAAAAGGAGGAAAGAGGAAGGGATGAATGGACAGAATAACAGATAAAAAGACAGACAGGCAGGCAGAGAGGACACTAACCAGAGTGTGCTGTGATCTGGACAGAGACTCCAGGATCTCATCCACGATGCGATCAGACAGAAATGAGGCCATGCTCAGCTTCACTTCACTGTTTCACATAGAAAAAACAACACAAAAATAAAACACAGAACAGAAAATATTTCCATTGCAGTATTATATTTGGCATAGTATTATATATAATAGGAGAAGCTGGGGTGGAGGCGGGTTGCAAAGCGGCTTGCAGAGGAAGCAGCAACAGTAGGCAGGCCAGAGCATTTTAAATAGGGCACCCTGAATGAGATTTGCCAATTTGTTGCATAGAAAGGAATCATGTAATCTATCAGCTGACTCCCTTTCTTCAATCAGCTGAGTGGCAGAGTGGTTTGCTCTCTCTGCCTTAAGGCTTTCCACATAGATACATGGAAGGGCGGAGAGGTTTGCTCTCTCTGCCTTAGGCTTTCCATGAAGGCACATGGAAGGGCAGAGAGGTGTGCTTTCTCCACTGTATGCAAGATTTACACTCCTGTGTCTAATCAATGCTGTACCTATGGCGTGGGCTCTGCGTCGACTTAGAGCCTATGCCAAACCCTACGCTGTAGCCTGATGTGTACCTTCATATCATGGCAACGCAGACCTGTCTATTTTTGTGAGCTAAAACCCATTTCCCTCTGTGGAAACAAAGCTATTATTTACTTTAATTGCACAGATTAGAAACAATAAATTGTGAAGACAATAACGCCCCCAAAGCATTTTAAGTCTTGTGTTTATCCTTTGGTGATTTATACTTCGGGATTGATCATGGCTTCATATAAGCAGAGGAAATATCTGCTCGTTGCTAGGCTAATTTATACAGTGTAAAATGTCATAGGCTTGTGCTAATAACATTAGCATGTTGTATTTGTTTGGAAAATGTGTTTATTAAGACAGCTGTTTGTCGGTAAACCTTGTGAGTTGTAATGGAACCCAATTTTGTAACGTTACCTTTGTTAAATGTTGCCGTTGTTCCTGGCTTCATATGAGTGGAGGATATCTCCGCTAGCTGTTAGGCTAAATTATACAATGTAAAATGCCATAGACTTGTGCTAATAACATCAGCATGTTGTATTTGTGGGGAAAATGTGTCCAGCAAAAGACAAATGTTTTGATTGTGAATCCTGTGAGTCATAATGAAGCTGCTTTGTGTACTTTTGTTTGAAACTGTCTCTATTAAGCCATGTTTAATGTGTGTTTTAGGTGTGTTTTGAATCAACTAAACTTAACAGCACTTCACAGAAACCCCACCGCCAACTAGTATTTTGGAGGTGTAACAGCAGAGTGACCTCAGCACAAGTATAAATGCTCACAACGGCGTAGGCCACGTGCATAGGCTATGGTGTAGGCTCTGCATAGAGCTGACGCACAAGTATAAATCCTGCTTTAGGCTTTTTGCATAGGCCTAGGAAAGGCAGTTGGGCCCCAGAACAGAGCCATACCGCCAAATATGATACTGCAAATGGCAATAAAGTTGTCTTTGACTAAAGTAGTCCTGACCGAACTAATAATGATAAGCATTATATATCAAACGAGGTAAAAAAAAAAGGATTTACAAAACAGACATAACATCAAGAAAAAAACTGAGCTAACAGATCAGTTAAAAAAAATTATAAAACATGTCAATATTAGTGACAGATCACAGACTGCGTGTTGCAAATTTAGTGAAACTGGGCCCAGATCAGGCCTGTGTAAACACAAATACATGTTTTGATGGGACTCAGTGGGACCATGAAAAAAGAAAAAGACAGACTTTGTATCTGGAAATTCAAAAGCAGTGTCTGCTTGGACTCTGGTAATTAGAATCAGGGAGGCCACAGAAAACCAGTTTGTTATGGAAGCACATGACTGATATCTGGAGAAAAAAATATTTATCACCTTGAAATCACACATCAGCTGCAAGAATTCGGTTAAATACTGGACTTGTTCTCCTGGAAAATTCTTTTCCGATGACCGTAAGGTGAGGCAAGATCTGGTAAAGCTTATGCTAAGCTAACCATGCAAACACACAGACGCACGCAGCAGATCAGACCTGATCTTGTTGATGATGTCAACCCCCGACTGCTCCAGCAGTGTGGTGGTGATGAAGCAGCGAGGGATGGTCATCCTCCCTGCTCCGGCCTTCAGCAGCTCCTGACGAAGGCCGCTCCTCTTCATCACATGAGGACACAGACCCTCAGCGGCGTCTACCATGGACACCAGCATTGTCTGCGGAGGAGGAGTTAGTACAGTTTAAACTCCAGCTTGAATGTTGTAAAAAAAAAAAAAAAGCATTCAGAGGACTTTTTGGTACTGTAACAGCTCAGTGTGTTCAGCTCAGTACCTGCAGCTGTTCGTCCATCACGCGGGCCACCTCTCCAGCCATCGACTCCAGTTTGTCCTGAATGGCTCCAACACATGCTCCACTGGACCCGCTGCTCTTCAGGTGGTACAGGTTGGGGAGCAGCTGAAGGGAGGAGTGAAATGCACAGACAGCAGCAGTGTTCTTTATCCCATGTATTTTCTTTTGGGGTGTTTTTGCCTTTAATTGATAGGACAGCTAAGTGTGAAGAGGGGAGAGAGAGGGAATGACATGCAGCAGGCTGGAGTCAAACCTGGGCCGCTGCTGCAACAGCCTTGTACATGGGGTGCCTGCTCTATCCACTAAGCCACCGATGCCCCTATCCCATGTATTTCCTTTTCAGTAGAGGCTGGGTGACATATTTAGCCCCAACTGTAACCCCCTACACCAATAAATGCTTGATGCATGCTGTGCAGGTGTGTGTGTTTTTACTGTCTCAGACATGTTCAGTTTGCCAGCTGTGGATGTTTGTAGACTGAAGGTGTTTTAAACAGTCTATATTGCTGTGAGTCATGTTGTCTTACTGTCTTAGAGTTCCTGGCGTCTTTCATGAAGTTCTCTGCCACCTTCATGTCCTCCTGCACTGAGTTGGTCTCTGTGAACTTCAGAGAGTTCAGGTGGTCCTGCACCTTCACACACATCATGTCCATCATCTGTGTCGCAGAGAGGTGAGAGGTCAGTCAGTGAACAGGTCATTTATTCAAAGGTCTGCTGTGTGTGTGTGTCTGTGTGTGCCAACCTGCTGTGTGGTGGTGGTGACTATTCCCTGCTGCAGCCTGTACGCCTGCTCCTGCAGGTATTTACGTGTCTCATGGTTCCTCAGTAGGTACTGCTCCATCTGCATCAGGAAACACACCAACAAACTAAAAATTCTACTCATAATTACTGTCAGACACGTGACATCAGATAAGAAGGTATTACTCTTGACACCATACAGTGAAGGCTATCGAGTACTCTTTACAAAAAACAGGAGGGCGACCTTTAGTAAGGCGTCCTCTGTCTTCTCTGGGCTCGCCTTCAGGGCCTGAGCAGCATCCATGATGGGAACAGGCATGAAACGGATGGTGTAGTTCCTGATGGGGAGCCAAATAGTAAATGATGAGATTGACTTATTCCTGAATACCAGTGTGAAGTCAGGGCACAGCATATAGCTTGCAACAAGTTTGTTTGACACATTACCTTAACCGACTGTGCCATACTTACTTCTCCAAAGCAGCAGCAACGTCTTGTAGACCTTGAGGACTGATGTTGTTTCTGTCCCACACAACTGTCCTGTAAACACAGACACAAACCAAAGAGAGAGGTTTGTAGACACATCTGCTGCAGCATGTCGTGTGCAGCACACACACCAGCTACATCTCACATCTCCTATTGTTCCTCCTACATGGGACCAACATGCCTAGAAAGAATATATTTATTCCAACCAGACAGAAAGATTGGATTTAGTGTCTACATGGTTATTATGTGCTAATATTTTCCTATGACACAATGGCCGCGTTTCCCAGTTAAGAGTGATCTTAAGACTTAAGAGCACAGTTAAGAACGTCTTAGCTAAGAAGGGTAGCTAAAATACGAGTGTTTCCCAGATGCGTTCTTAATGCCCTTCTTAGGATCGCTCTTATGATCGCTCTTTAAGAAGCTCTTAAGAGGAGCTGGCCACTACAGCGGTGCTGAAACTAAATCAATCGATGTCAGGCAAATTGATGTCAGCATAAGTCACACACAGCGCTGCTACCTAACCCTTTTTCCCTGCTGCTCGTGTGTATGTGTGTTCTAATAATTCTAATGAAAAACCAAGACGATAGATATTTGTTAATGACCTATTTTCATGACGAAACAAGACTACATCTAAATAAGAAGTAGTCTTAGTAAGAGAATCATGAGAAAATGTATTATATTTAAACAAAAATATGAAAGACGGACGAAAGGACAAATGAACTTAAGGACCTGCATTGTATCCTGACCACATTGTATCTTACTTGCATTCATCAACATTGTGTCTCTGCCAATGATCATCTTAACGTGACCAGTTCACAGAAGGACAAAACTGACAGATTTATGGTCTATATTAATCTACTCTGAGAATCAGACAAAGCCAGTTATAAACTATGAAAACACACAGGCAGCACGCTGACAGTTGTAAAAGAGCTGATGCACACACAAATACATTTACAAATACAGTTTGGCTTTGCGCACGGTGACGCTGTTGGTTAGCAGCAAGAATATACTGTAAAGCAGCCATGGTATCTCACACGTGTGATGTGGCAACGCCTTTATGTAGAGTAGCGGGTGGAGCGTCCCTTGATGAGGTTCCAGCTGAGCTCAATTACACCTGTCAGTTGCCTGATATCTGTGAAATGTCGCAGGTTTGGAGGATGGATGTGTGCCCTGGCCCCTGACACATTTTTTGGATGCGGTAAACTATCTCATATGTGCATGCAGATGTGGAATATGTGCGGACAAATTATGATAAATGATAGTCGTGATGATTAATTTTATTTGTGTGCCTGATGTGCACAGCACATAGCCTACAGGAACACACTTGTTATTCCTCATACTTATTTTTCTTTCGCCCGATTTCGGTGCGTAACTTATGCCACAGCTTTGAGCGCACACAGGGTCTTCATAAAACATATAGATTCAAGATTCAAAGTGTTTATTGTCATATGCACAGTAAGGACATGTGTTTCCCTGCAGAATGAGATTCATTCTTTTCTGTCACCAATTAATGCTAAACAATATAAATCTGAAGTATAAAATAGATCAATATATATACGGTGCACACCGTTTTAACGTCTCCTTGCTTAGTGTTTGTTACACAGTTGCATTATTGGCTAGAGTTTGTTTGTGTTGTCACCGCAGCATTTACAAGCAGACTAGATGAGATGCCTTGCGTGAGAAAGCTGCTCTTGATTTGTCAAAATTTCCATGCGGGAAAAATCCAGGAAGTAAACAAAACATTGAAGAAGAGTACACTTGCAAGATAAATGTGACACTTTCTAATGTCACAATGGAGGGACAACTACACGGGTTAGTGCTGGTCATCGTGTAATATATTGCTTGCATCGTTCATTTTAGTCAAACCATACAGTTTGAAAACAAGGCGTGGCTCCAACTAGAAAACAATGTTTTGATGCATTGGATGTGCTGAATGTGCATATTAAGGCAGTACAGGAGGAGGTGCACATTAATAATCCTCCAGGACTGTAACATGCTCATGTTTAACCCAAACAATGTGCAATACGACTGCATTTGGTTTGGATTGCGGTCGGAACACTTTCTCACCACAAACAAACCGCACCACAGCAAACAAACTTAAGTTCGAGTAAACCAAACCAAACAGGGCAGGTGTGGAAAGCACTCTTAGAGTCACTTGACTCAGCTCTAACAGCTTCAGATCTTCACTTTCGTTAGTGAAGTTGGGTGCAAGATTATCCTGCCGCCTTGCTAACCTGAGTTTGGTGTTGATCTGCAGGGCTTTAGCCAGCATCTTGGCCCCCATGTCTCCCATGGCGTTCCCACTGATGTCCAGTTTGGTCAGAGACGTGTTGCTGCCCAGAGCATTGAGGATGATGGAGAGGTCGGCCTTTAGCTTGGAATCAGCCAGGGACAGCGAGGTCAGTGGCTGCAGGGGAGACGGTTTTACAGGGATGTCTTTTAATGGATAATTTTATCCATTGTTATTTTAATTTGAATTTTATCAGTGTCTTATAAATGCTTCACAAAAGATGTTTAATAGCAGAGGTAACGGAAAGAGCAGGACAAAGACAGAGACCAGTATGAATGACAGGACAGGAAAGAAAAGAGACTTTGACATGATGTGATGTTGTAAGTTTCACTCACTGATTCCTCCTCTTGAATCATGTGAACCAGGTTGTCCAGGACCTGAGACACATTTCTGAGAGAGACAATTAAAATGTGATTAATAGGGGTGGGCGATATGGCCCTAAAATGATATCACGATATTTCAGGTTATTTTTGCGATAAAAATATTCTTGACAATATGACAAATTAGTAAAAAAAAAAATGTATTAGTAGTTTAAGAACAAGGAATTTCAACAACATAAGTGATATAGTTTTACAGTTTGCCTTCAAATATTTGGTAAAACCTGAAGAAAAATGATCTCTCATTTCTTTAGTTTGTGAACAACGGCAGTAACTCAGAGTTAGATGCAGATTTTGTATACTATATTAATAGTACAACAAAATAAAATCTACCACAAATTACACATTCAAACAGCTCCCAAATACAAAAAATGTGCCCTGGGATCTACATATATAAATCAACAGGTGATTTCCTTCTCTTTCAGCAAAATCCTAAATGAATGTTTTTCCACCTGGACCTTTATGCTCTGCCATTTCTCCTCTAATCATCACGCTGTAACCTGTGACAGGCTGTTATGATACCATAACTATCACACATTCACATATATGTAGTTTTTTGTTGAGGCACGTAGATTTACATAACTCAAGGTTTATGACAAAATCAATTGACGACACATACTCCCGTGTGTACGGCGAGAGAGGAGAGGGAGAGACACTGTGCTGCTGCAAGAGGAGCCGCTGAATGAGTTCCCTCTGAGCAGTAAGTCGCTAGTGAATCTGAGAAGTCCGGGGCTGTTCATAAAACACTCAGGACGCCACAGTTTATTCCACACCACTAAAGCTGCTCCTCTATTTGGAACCGCTGCAGAGTCGATAATGATTTCTCTTTCAGCCATGCTTGTTGTTGCCATGGGTAACAGTATGATGTCAATGTCAACAAGTCGAAATACTGTGAGTATCATGATATGAATTTTTCATATCATAATAACAATTTCACAGATATTATCATGAATAATATAATGTCACACCTACACTCACAAGTCAGTCTTTAGACGCTTATCAGAAGGCGGAGATCTCTGATTGTCTGGTGGCGAGACTGTGTCACACCCAGAGTGATTAAGTGTCAGACCAATTGATTACTACATTTTTAATAGAAAATAAAACAAACAATCCAGCCAGAGAGAGCTGGAGTATGTTTTTTGACAGTGTGTGCAGTCAGTTTGAACCCACTTGGACTTGATGTTGTTGAAGTTTTTGCCCAGTGAGAGGTGTCTGATGGAGCGGTTCTTGGCCAGCCAGACCAGCAGCGTGGTCAGATCCATGTCCAGACCTGAGAAAAAGGAGCAGCACAGAAACATAAACAGGCCCCCATCAAAGTCAATACAGCAGCGTCATAAATGTGTCTGAAATCCAAATGTCCTCACCATTGTCAGAAATATCCAGACTGGTGATGTTGGGAATCTCAGCAACACAGCCCTCCAGGATCTGAGAGCCTCCCGAACGCAGCTGAGAGCAAAAGAACGTAAAATGTCATTATACTTATATTTGTTGAAATAATATATGAGTTAAAAGAGGAAACGTATATAAAATAAAAATGCACATCATTTTGCAGCTTTTATTTTACTGAGGCTGTTTTTAATAATGAAATGCTCAATATTGGTTTGTTTATACAATCTATGTTTGCTGAGGACAAAGGACAACGGGATGATGATGTATGGACTAAAGCAAAACTGTATACTGTTGTGATGATAAAAACTGAATATGGTACAGAGAATTACACTGTATATAACTTGCACAAAGGGCAAAGATTTCTCTGTACTTAGCGGAGATCTGATATTTTACCTTTAACTGTTGAAACTGGACGGTGTGTTAATATGGAAGAAGAAAAGTGGATCTGTCCAATGTGCCTTCTAAATGATACAGAAAATCATTTCTATTCTTCTCTACTGTCCTTTTTATTGACAAGTGTGTGATGCTTTCTTTAGTAAGACTCTACTCTTCCTGGGGTCCATACAAGCAAAAGTTATCTGGAGAAATTCTGGGAGAAGAGGAAAAAAGCACTTAACTGAGATAATCTGTAAATTTAATGTTTTTATTTAACCAGAAAAACATCTAAAGATTAAAAATCTCTTTTTCAAGAGTGTCCTGGCCGAGACAGGCAGCAACATAAGTTACAGAAAGATAACAGAACAAAAATACAGAATAAAATGTACAGCTCTAAAACAAGAAATAAAAAACACACAATAAGATTACTACAAAGTGCTTTGAAATGGCTGAGAGGAACTGACTCTGAACGTACCCTCAGTACGGACGGTAAAACCATGTTCTCTGAATGGAGAGCAGAGCCATTTTCATTTTTTTTGCTTAATGTACACAAATAAATATGCTGGAAGTAGGCCAAGAATAGCTTTGTAAACAAGAGAATGGCGATGAAGAAGTCTATGAAAATGTAGAGAGCCAGCCAACCTGAGCGTACAATATACAGTGATGAGTAAGTGGCTTACAACTGGTAATAAATCTCAATGCACAATGATACACAGAGTCCAGAGCAAGGAAACACAGCTCAGAGCTGGTGCTATCACCTACAACCAAATTTATGGTCTTCCATAACTTCTTTGGGTTATTTAAATGTTTTGCGGTTCCATTTTCAAAATAAGCAGCCTTTGCTTTTTTATTGTGACTGTACATTGATAATGTAACTGCCTAAAAGCCAGCCAATCCTTAGCCCAGGCCAGGTTGCGCTCATGCAAAACACATAGCTGGGATTATTTCTGCCTTTAACTCTGAATTTTTGGTTGAGGAGCATGCTTATCAATAATTGCAGTAACACTGTCAGAAAATAATTTGTAAGCAATTTCTACATCTGATATGAGCTACTTCTCCTCCACTCAAATGAGGATCATGAAAAAACCTGTGCACATTTAAGTGTTTTAAATCTTGCTTCCTAATAAAACGAGGTTTAGTTGTCGAGGATTTTGTGTAGCGCACAATGGCAATAACACAGTGATCATCTGCTTCCATATTTGCAAACCATATCAGTGAATATTTATGAGGACTGTTTGTTAAAATTAGATCAATTAAAGAAGATTTGTCAGGTTGTTTTAAGTGAGGTCTTACTGGCGCTTCAACAATCTGGAAAATATTTACAGAATTGCAATATGATTTTAACTCATCAGACACAGGTTGTAACCAGTTAATATTGAAATCCCCCAGTACAACAATCTCATTAAAAGACCAGCCAGAAAATGTATTTAGTAGTTCCTCATGTTGACAGTTGATTTGGGATATATATATATATTTTTAATGTGCATTATTCTTTTACTTCTCTGCATGTTTGTTTTATAGGTGCAAGACTGGATAATGGTTGTAAATAAAGTAAATAAATAAATAAATAGTGTTTTGTAATCCCATGTGGGATGAGGCAAAGAATTGCTGTAACACTATTTTTGCATGTTTCAGCACGTTTGCTAAATGCGGAATTTGAACAGCGTTGGTGTGTTTAAACAGTACGCTGAGCTTCATGCCAGTTTTACCTCACAGCAGCTGAGATCCAGAGACACGTCACTGAGGTTTGGGTTGCAGCCGAGCCCCAACAGCAACGCTCTGCAGACAGAAAAGCCAGAGACTATTAAGATGCTCAGTTTAACAGCAGCGTACAGAAAACAGCATCATTGTTGAAGCTTGATATTTAACTAAAAGGTTAAAAAAACAAGTCCTTCCTGTTTCTCAGACTGTGGCTGCATTGTTTTCATTTCTCTGTGCTACAATTTTGGTTGAGAAATTAATGTTTCCTTCTCTTTCATGGATTTCTCCCTGATGCAAAGTGGCGACTCCATAAAGAAGCTCCCCTCTCAATGAAACACTTTGAGCTTTCAGCTAACTGTTGTAATATTGCTATGCCATAAATACAGCCAGTTATTAAAGGGAAAATTCAGTGTGTGACAGTGTAAACCAAAATTAGAGAAAATGAAACTTTCACTTAGTTCATGTCACTGAGTCTTTCACTGATTCTGTTTTGGACTACAGTAAATGAGCTGCAGAGCGTCTTCAGGTTTCAGAGGAAATGTCCTCACTTGAGAGCCTCCAGAGGCAGCCTGGTCCCCGACAGACTGACTGAGCTCAGGGCCTGAGCGCTGCTGAAGAACTGCTTAAAGGACGATGGGATTTCTTTACACTTCCTGAGTGGGTGTGAGGAGAGACGGGTTAAAATCCACACTATATAGTACACTGTACAACTCAAACTGTTGGTTCACTTAATCAATCATTTAAACTTTAGATTATGTATCTGTAACATTACTAGAAATGTTCATGAGTTGTCTGTTGTTGGAAGGATGGGTGTGAGTTTAATATTTGACCTGTGAGAGAAGACGGACTTTGACATGTTAAGGACAGAAAGATGCTTCAACGATCCTCTGAGCAACGACGAACACACCTAAAAACACACAAAAACACAATTCAACTTAATGTGACAGTTCATACAAAAATAAAACATATATATTATTCCTCTTACCTGTAGTGCTGTTAATCAGTCTGGATAGTTTTGGTGTGAGTTACTAAGTTTTGGAGATATTGGCTGCAGAGATGTCTGCCTTCTCTCCAATATAATGGAGCTAGAGGGCACTCAGCTTGTAGTACTCAAAACGCCAAAAAATACTTTTGAAAAACTCAACAGCAATGTCTCTTAAGATAATCCACAGACCTTGTTGTGAGCAGTGTCATGTAGGAACTATTTTCTTTCTACCAAACTACACCCACCAACTGTATCACCACACAGAAGAAGGGTGGTGGACGACGGCGTTAACGTTTACATCTTGCGCTGTCACAAGCACGACCCTATCATCCATGAGTTCTGAGTTGTTGAGTTCTTTAAATGTATTTCTTCAAGCGAGTGCCATCTAGTTCCATTATAATGAAGAGAAGGCAGACATTTCTACAGCCAATATCTCCAACATTCAGCAACTTACACCAAAACTATAGAGATTGATAAACAGCACTACAGGTAAATGGGGGTGATCTGTCCCTTCAACCTCTTATAGAATGTGTAGACATGGTGTTATTTACTTTGCCCTATTATTACATTAGTAGTACATTTTTGAAATGTTAAACTTGTCTTTACATCAACCCCCCAAAGTAGGTCTGCTCCATTATGACAAAGATCATTGTCACGATTATTTAACACCATTACTGACTTCGCAAACATCATGTATTCAAAGAACTTAAAAAAACAAACAAACAGTGGATGTGCTTAAACTTTAATGTAAACTGAAACACAAATTACAAAAACAAATGTAAAAAAAAAAAAGACAAATGAAATAATATAAACATAACATGAAGAGGAGAGACACCGTGCTATTGATGGGAGAGCCGTGGAGACCGTGATTACTCTGAGCAGCATGCATGGTAATGAATTGCATTTATATGTGAACATAGTTGGCAACACTGAGGACACTGCTGTAAAGGAAAGGGGTACGCTGGATTTATAACACAAGGCAAAACGACCATCATTGCAAAACGGAACATGGCACAATAATCGTTTTATCTGGGTTACCTTGTATTCATAATGGTTGGAAGCCTAAATTGTAATTGAAAATAAAAATCGATTAATCATGCAGTCCTATAAACTTAAAATGTGTGTAAGACTTTGTCTGTATGTGTATGAGCTGCTGTTACCTGCTCCAGAGAGCAGTCACTGTTGGACAGATCCAGAGTCTCCAGGCAGTTTGGGTGACTCAGGAAGCTGTGCAGGTTCTGTGAAGGAAAAAACAAATAAGACATCTACGCACATCACTGCTGTAAGATGAAAACCTTAGATCTCCAAACTGTTCAAAAACACAAACTTGACTGTATCTTGAGTGCTGTCTATCTATAATTTTGTCCTGTGTTTTCTGAAATGCTGAAATAAACTGTAGGGTTGCAGTGGGGTGTGACAGAAGGAGGGAAGGAGGCTGCGTACCGGCAGGTCGTCGCCTCTGAGCGAGTTTCCTGACAGGTCGAGGTGTGCGAGGGTGGAGGTGATGACTGGGTTGTTACAGAGCGCCTGACAGAAGCTGTTCACTCCTGCAGGAAACCACAAACTGTCTCCTGAAAAAAAATACTCAGGATAATATTGAAGAACATTTTTGTTTTGTTTGTGTGTTCACCTTTAGGAGACATGGAGGTCCTGGAGAGGTTCAGGGACTTGAGGCCCATTGGCAGTTTGGCGAGTTGAGCACTCAGAGCAGAAACACCTGTAACACACATCCAGTCATTGAAGTTATCAGACTTCATAAAATTGAGGGGCTCCAACGTGGCCACCAGAGGGTGCATGACTTCAACTAAGAGCCCCCTCAGGGTGTCTACAGATAAAACCAAATTAAATTTCAGACTTTTTAAAGACCTTTTTAATACCACTTTGTATGAAATTTAAGACCAAACCTGCAATGAAAACACATGTATCTCACATATATATATATATATATATATATAAATACATATCTAGTGTTGGCATTCAGCCAAAAGTTGTCCGGAGGTCAGATGATGCTGTTGTGGGCTGTTGATTCCCAACATCTGTGGTGACATCTTTGCTAGTAGTAGTGGAAAGACTAGAGTACAAACGTTCGATTTCAGCCTGCTGGTGGGCTCTCGTGCACTCCCTGTGCTTCCCACTCTGTATGTGTGATTCCACAGCTTTGATGCCCATTGTATCGAGTTTAAAACATCTCAGAGAAACTGCACAGCTTACCTCATAGACATTTCCTGGCACCCGCTTTAACCACCATGAGAACTCATCATTCTCAAGCCTTTTTTCATTAAACTTGCATCTACCCACTTCAAGAATCTGAACAGGTAGCTGTTGTTTGACCTGTATTCTGCTACTTCAATCCTCTCTGATGACAAAATACTGCTGGAAAAAAAATATTTTTCTTCGGTCTGTCCCATGATTGTAACCAGTCATTAGGTATGTCAGGGTGGAAAAATTTTCGCAGTAATGTGACCGAAAATATTAATATTAATTAAAATATTAAGAAAACTTAATTTAAGTCATTTGACACTTTTTATGAACCTTTAAGCCCTGTTTCCACCGAGCTGTACGGTACGGTTCAGTTTGGTACGCTTTTTTCCGTTTCCACTGCTAAAAGTTTAGGATGGCACCAATGAAACTGTTCCGTGACCATTTCTGGTACCCCTTCTGTTGAGGTACCTAGCACACAGATCTGGTACTAAAAGGTGGAGCTGTGAACACTGCAGTCCGTTGATTGGTCAATAGCAGACATTCACTGTGCTCAGGGCTGAGTTGTGGCTGGTTTTGAGGCTCATGTAACCACTCATACTGTGGAGAGTTTTATTAGTAAACTGTAACTATAAAATGAAAGGATGTTTTGCTGCCTCTTGTAGCAGCCAGAGTTGGAGAAAAAAATAACTTAATTCACTAGGCCGACTGCTGGCGACTTTTAAGATGGAACATTTACTTGTAATGTTACTCAATGCATGAGTTAACGACATGAATCAATCAGCACACCTTAAATATTCCATATGACAACTTTGACCATCACTTTAGTTTTTATATGACATGCACTTTTAGCAATGAGTGAGTCTTCAAGCGTTTATATATATGAATTTCGGCCGGGTTATCTGAACTGCATATATTCTAATCCTCACTCTGAGACAAAAAGGGTCGCATAGTGTCGGGCAACAGCAACACTGAACCCCTGAGCTTGCCTGAGAGGGACTAAATGCACAAACCCACTATTTTTAAATATCCGATGGAGAGACTCTCACTGCAGCCTGTTTTATTTTGTTCTGAAAATGTCGGCGTGCAGCCTCGTTCTGTGGACGGTAAACGAGGTGCAGACTTCCATCTGTGTCACCGATAATGAGGAAATACAGCGAGTGCTGGACGGAGCAGTGAGTGACAACAACCTCGCTCACATTCTGGTCGACAGCTGCCTCAATTAGTTAATTATGTTGTGTTCTTGTGTGACTTTGGTGTTTTAAAGGGTTAGTTCAGAATCACCAAAGACACACAATAAAACAAATTAACTGATCTAGTCAGCAGTAGACCACAATATTAATTTAATTATTAAATGATATATTTTGGGCGGGGCAACACAATGGTTTGAGTTGAAGGTGTGAGAAAGAATAGTATCAGTAACATTGTTAACACTGTGCTACATTACAGAGAAATACAAAACCGTACTAATGAACCTTCATTAATATAGGCCTATATTTTATCTACAAGTGCACGTCACACACTGAGCGAGCCGCCTGTTAATGACACTGTCGGCAAAGCAGTAATGATTGTGCTAAGTGGCTAATGGGCATGTAGCTACTTCCGTGTTTCTGATGATGCGTCATGTCTGTAGTCGACCAATGAAGATGAGTTTACATATCACCTTGGGTTTGTCCTTCAGGTTCTCAAAATGATCCCACACTTTGGATTTCCTGCCCGACATGTTATTAACTAGCCTGTGGAATAACCACAGGTACCATCCCTGGAAATTAACATGACTCCTGTCTGACTGCTGAGCGTGGCCACTTCCTGTGTCTGTCCTTTCAAAATGAATTCCCACATGGTCCAGTCATACAGGTTTAGGCACAGCTCCTAACAGAGTTTCACATGTGTTTTTTTTCTGCAACTAACTGACTAATGAAATCTTGCCAACTGAAGAACTTTCTGTTCGACTAACGTTTGGGGGCAGCCCTAGTACACTTAAACTGAAATAATTTTTTTTAGGTGGCTTAAATATGTTTTACTGCTGTCCTTGACCATAGCAGTACAATGCTTAGCTTCCATGTGAGACTCCAGCCTGCTTCTCCAAAGTGGGAACATGCCGACTAGGGCTGCACGATATTGGAAAAAACTGACATTGCGATTTTTTAATTTTTTTTTGCAATATTTATTGCGATATTAAAAGATACAGGAATTTTCACCAGATGACTTAAACTAAGAAAATTAACAAATAGTGGCGGGGCTTTTACTCACCACAACTGCAAAGGGCTAACAGCTTCATTTGAAACAGACTACATTATAAAAGGGCCGTTATTTATTAATCTCTCTGTATCTTTATATTTTTACTGTTATCCACTTCCGTTGCCTTGATAAAGTTAATGCATCGTGCCGTCATTTTAAACTCAACACTTTACTTCACCTGAATTTGTTTCAAATTAAAGGCCCCTTATAACCTCGGCTGAGGGAATCCCTCCATTTTCTAAATAGGCTTTTATTGTGAAACATTTGTAGGAACTTGTGGAGGATTCAGTGACTTGTATGTTTGCGTACGGTTCTTCAAATGAAGCTCCTGCCATCTGCTGGCGCTTTTAGGTGACTACAACAACATTTCGGCTGACACATGAATACACACAGTGACTGAAATAATAGTAAAAGTAATAAAAATAGGACAAGAATAACCCGATGATATCACACGTCGTGAAAGACGACTGGGGATAATTGGTGAGTACCATCGTGTAGTGTGTCATATCTGTCGGCCAAGTTTGATTGTGACTCCACAATCGTGTAATGTGACATAGTGACTTTCAGAACGGGCAGAAAAGTCGTGTAGTGTGTACCAGGCATAAATCCTCCTTTACCGTTTCTCCCTCTTGCGTGTCGCTCATTTTCAGTTTGTGACTGCAGCATGTGCATGAGACGGGGAGTGGCTGCTGAGTGTTCAGAGAGGTGAGCGGAGCGAGCAAGGAGCTCTCTTCAGAACTGCTTTTCTGAAGCAAAACAAAAGTTTATATGTTCTAAAGAAAGAGAAAGGCAGCCCTAATGCTGACTGACATCTTCTCTGGGTAATACACTGACTGTGGACAAATAATTCCTACAAACCCTCTTCAAAAGATCAGAACAATCCCTTTAACAGAATCAGAGATCTGCATGTTTTAGAAAGCGATAAGGTTACACAATAAGAACAGCGTGCAGTGTGAGTGTGTTTTAACCTTTGTCCTCCAATGAGTTGTTGCTCAGGTTGAGTGTGTGCAGCGTGGAGGCGGGGTTGTGTGACAGAGCGCTGGCCATTTTCTGAGCAAAATCACTGTAGAGAAGAAACAAAACGACACAATCAGTGACAACGTTTAGAGAGTGTTTAAGGTTGTCAAACTCGACGACCTCTCACCTTTCGTCAAGCTAACAAACATCTGATATCTTGAATGGACTTTGTGTCCTGCTGACAAACACTTAATTTAATGTTATTTGACTTTGATTCTGAGAATGCATTGATCAGGTTACTTAGAAAACGCATCCAGTGAGATTAATGCACATGGACATCAGCTCTTTTGTTTGAACCTTCTCAGTCCAGCGTTGTCCAGGACCAGCTCCTCCAGCCGGCTGGATCGAGCCACCACTCTGAAGATCTGCTCACACACATCGGTCGACTGAAAGGCAGAAACACACATCACACACACAGGCCTTTGATTTTATTTGATCTCAGTGAGATTTTCAAGAGGCAAAAACACAATTAGCTCAATGTACACTGTATTGCCAGGGATTTTTTGTTTAAGTGATTGGATGTCATAGTTCACTCAGCAGTTGAGAATTTTTCACGTCCCATCTGATCATATTTAATGGTTTCTACTAATGTTGTCATGATACCAGAATTTAAAACTTTAAAACGATACCAAATACCTCTGTCGAAACCACAGTGAAAAGAAACAAGAATTACCGCCTCTGCGGCTGCACCAGTTTACATCTCTCACAGTTTACATCCATGTCTGCGAAAAAATGGATGCTTCACACACAGAAGATCTATACAATCAGCACATTTTATCCGATTAGACATTTGTGTGAAGTTTTCTCATAATTAGAATTTGAATTCTTGAATTATAGCCAAAAACATATTTCGTGAGGTCACACTGACCTTGAGCTTTTATCTTTGACCACCAAATTGTAATCAGCTTATTCTTCAGCCCAAGTGGATGTTTGTGCCAAAGACATTTCATTAAGATGTTCTTGAGATATTATGTTCACAAGAATGGGACAGGCGGATGGATGGCTAACACTGGCAAGGGCATAAAAAATCCTAAACACACACAACAGTAAAATCTGTTTTTCTTCTTTTTTTTAATCAAGAACCTGCACACAGTGCTGGTACAGAAAAAGTCACTGAACACATACCAACACATTTGTAATATATTAGCCTTGGGTACTTTCAGTTACTATCGAATGTATAATTAAAGGAGATTGCATTGTTTTAAACACGTATCAAAAATTAACTAAGTATCAATACTTTTAACAAACTTAGCGTTTTAATTTCACCTTTTTTCAAATAAAAAACAGACAGAGAGCAGAGTTGTTTGTATCAGTGTTACCAGTTTGTAGTCTTTGGCAGAGAGTTTAGTGAACCACTGGTTGTACTCTAGAGCTGCGATGATCGCCACCAGATCCCTGCAGAAAGAAAAACATAACAGTTACAGCTGTCAGACATTATATCCTAGAGTAGCAATACGAATGAACTTTTTTTATGCGGATTTTTTTTTTTTAAAGTGTCATTTAGTGATGTTTAAAACATAATAACAATCAAACACAAAACAACACAGATTAAAATAATAATGTTTTGCATGATGTGTTGGTAAAACCAAATGATGCATACCAGAGGGTAAAATTGTTAGTCATCACCTTGGTCAGAATCATAGTTAAATTCGCATGATTACATACCTGTTCTCCAGATGGATGAAATCCTGCAGGTTAAGCTCTCTGGTGTCCTGAGTGAGATAGATGGTGTCCACATCCTGCAGGAGGGGAAGGTGACAACAGGTGAGATGAGAGGAAACAGCTTCAGCATGGTGTGTTCAGGGAATTTTAAACATCTCAACTCAACTCAGCAGCAAAAAAGAATAAAAAGAAGGAGACAATTAAAGCACAGATGGAGTTAAACTGGTGCAGCAACTGTCACAGAAAAAGTAGCAGCGAAAGGAAAGGTGAGAAATAAAAAAGAAACACAAGCAGATGAATAAAAAAAGTAGAAGAATCAATAGACGAAGAAGCAGAAGAAAAAAACAAGAAGCAGAGGAACACAGGAGGACAAACTAAAGAAAATACATCACATGAGGAAGCAACAGAAACCCACACAGGGACACGAATATTAGAAACATAGGTAAAAATTTTGCGGAAAAAGAAGTTGTTGTAGCAAGGAAAAAACCTGGCAGTGTATCCAAAAAAAGTGTAAAAAAACAGCAAAAATCTCTTACTGCTGAAAAAACAGGAGACAGAACAAAGTACATGAATAAAACAGAATAATGATTTCAGTGTAGAGCACAGACCCATTGGACCTCCTCTCTGTACGGCAGACCTAGGTGATCACACACACACCAGTACTGATGAGAAAAACCACCTGAAGAGAGTCAAGACAACAACTTTTAAAACTTAAATACAGTTTAAACATTTCACTGAACACGTTTTTAACATTTTGGGGATTTACCGCAGGGTCCCAGATCTGCTGAGCCCTGTTCATCCCACAAGGCCTGGAGGGCCGCTGTTCTCTCTGGAGGCTTCAGACTCAACTTCCTCATCAACTTTCTTCCTTACAGAAAGACGGAGGGAGAAGAAATTAAAAAATAATAATAATAATTTTTGAACTTTTAAGAACCTCTTAAATCTCAGAGAGGGAATCTTTGTGTATCTTCTCCTCTCACACAGGTTTCACAGACAAATAGATAGGAGAAGCATGGAAGCAGTGTCCAGAGAAAACCAGTAAAACTTACACAGGATATTTTTTTATTATCTGGCTTCACTAACCCGTCACACTGGCTGTCTGGATTCAGTACTATGAAGCTGATCATCAACTAGTTCAGTCAACTCTGTGTTTTCCTATCCAGCCACAAGCCCGTTCATATGAAAGAGGTGGGGGTGTTAATTGCGAGCGACATCATCAGAACCATGAATGAAGTACTTCACATCATATGACATGAAACGCTGAAGTACTTACCTGCAGGGACATTTTATCTATGGACCTTTATAGTTATTGGTGTGAAATGTAAATGACAGCCTGTAATCTTATAACAGAAGATGTAGAAACACTGAAAATAAATTTTCAAACTATTTAAAATCGTCCAAGATTCAAAATATGTGTAGGCATTATTATTATATATGAAATTAGTATAGAGTGAGTATTTTTGGCTATTTCATTGGATGATGACAAAACAACTCTGAATGTGTCACATAGAACACTTGGAAATGATGCCAGACTGTTTCTGCTACATAAGTAAAGGGCAGAAAAGTCGCCTAGTATTTATAATAACAGGAGCCAATTAAGGTGTGTGGATTATTTAATCTTTTTTTCCCTAGTTCTCATCACATGTTATTTTGAGCTGCAGTAATGGAATCAGAGTATAACTAGAATAACTGCCCCGCGGTTGTTTGCCTCTGCATACCAGTCAAGTTTCACTTACAGTTTACATCCATGTCTGTGAAAACATGGATGCTTCACACACATCTTCCCCCCGACAGCACAGAAGATCTATACAATCAGCACAGTTTTACCATTAGTGTCGCCAATTCAGTACCTAACCAAATGTGTCCCCCTCTGTTCCTGAGATATGACGTTGAGTATTGGCTTTTTTTATGATGTCACAGTGAAGTTGACCTTCATCTTTTTATCCTATTAGACATTTGTGTGAAGTTTTGTGATTTTTTTTTGCATACAAATTCTTGAGTTATGGCCAAAATCATGTTTTGTGAGCTCACAGTAACCTTGTCCTTTTACCTTCAACCACACATTTTGAATCAGTTTACTCTCCAGTCAAAGAGGACATTTGTGACAAGTTTAAAGAAATTCCATTGAGGCATTTACAAGAGTAAGACAGACAAGGTCACAGTGACCTTGACCTTTGACTTATGACCACCAAAAAACAAATTAGTTAATAGCGGACATTTGTGCCTAAGAAGAAGAAAAAATGTTCTCAAGCTGCTCTTGAAATATTGCATTCACGAGAATTAGATGGACTCAAGGTCAGTTACCTTGACCTTTGACCCTTAAACAACAAAATCAAAACAAAATACGTACATATGGATGTACGTCATATGTACAGATGTACTGATGGACAAACCGTAAACATAATGCCTCTAGCCATGGCTATCACCAGCGCAGAGGCATAAAAATAGCAACACTATCACTGCAGACTAAAATAAAGTTTGCATAAGTTAAAATCCTGCTAAAATCACATGTTTAGTGTTGTAAACAACCTTTCTGTCAGAAGCTCTATTTTAAAACCAGTGGAAATAGAGCCCTGGAACAATTAAATGATTCTACAGACCTATAATAATATATAGGCAACTCTTTTTTACCTTAAATTCTGGACTTTTGTCCATGTCAGGACACATTTTTCTTCAGTAATCTGTTTGGTCAGAGGTCGGGGTGTTGACGGGCTGTGATCCAATACTCTGACCATAAGTTAAGCTGTTAAAGCTGACACAGTGATTTATCTCCGTAGAAAGAGAAGCAGCTTCGTAGTACTAAAATCATAAAGTTAATCCTGAAGTTACTTCACTAGCTCCAAATCCTGCCTCATAGTACAGGACTCTGAAAGCAGCAAAAGACAATCGACTAGTCAATATACAGATTGTCTTCATTAACTGATTAGTAACTCATAGTGCCTCTCAGCGAGGGCAACATTGGCCCCCAAGGGGGGGGTTCAGATATTGTCACTGGGGTGCTGGATTCAATATTTTTGACAAGGGGAGCATTGAGGTGTTCTTGGGGATTGTTTGTGTGCTTCTGCCTCTTAATGCCTGTTTAGTCCTACATGCACATTTTCACAGTTTTATAATTAGCCTTTCTTTTACACAGTCATACAACATGTGGGGTATGCTCTGAATGTGCACAAATTGTTAACCATAAGCAGAAATCTTACTGTAACACAGATGAGACATTAAAGCCACAGTGTGTAGGAATTTTTCCCATCTAACGTTGAAATCATATATTGCATTCAAATAGATAGCGCACTCTAACGCCTCACTGTTTCTACTGCGTATTGCAACAACGGTAGCCGCTGTGTACCAAAACGCTATGATAACATTGATGAAACCATGTCATCCGATACTTCATGGAGTATTCATTCAGGCTCCTACACAGACACACGCGACACGAGTTGACAAACCCCCCCCTCACCATGCTGGCTGTGTTTTCAAAGTAGGACTGTTGGGGTGGGTGTAAATCGAAACAAACCAATCACGTCTTGTCTTTTGCCAACTGACAAGTGGCTCAACCTCACACACATAAACAGGTAAAGACAGCACGCACATCCCAAAAGACTTAATGCTGGGTTCTGGACCAAAAAGTAAGAATGAAATAAAAGATAAAGTCCGCACACCAGAAGCTGCTCCATGAAGAATTTATTCGATGTTTATTCGAGCCCGAAACGTTACATCGAATAAATTCTTCAAGGACCAGCTTCTGGTATGCGGACTTTATCTTTTATTTCAACCTCACACACCCCATCATCATTTCTGCAAAGCTGACCGTGAAGCTCGTGCTGCTGCGTGGCCGAAGATGGAGCAAGCCAGAGCTGCTGGGAAGAATGTGTACTACAGAGGACATGTGGGGTACATCAGTGGCTTTAGGGTTGCACTAGATTAGTTTATCTACACATTACAAAATGTGCCTTACACTCTCAGTTAAATAAGAGTCTCTTGAAAGGCTCCAGGTTTAAAATGTTCTCAGATTTCTCAGGTTTTCTACTTTGATAGGTTATAAGCTAAATATGTTTATTACATGCTGCTGTTCGAAACGTAGTTTTAAAGTAGTTCTGAAAGTAGTTCAGCACTTTATGTGGACCACAGTTTAAAGGTCGTGCGAGAGGTAAATAATATAACTTAAAAGGTGCACTATTTTTCCGAAATCATATTCTACCACTTACCTCACTTATCAGTGCTGTTTACATTCATAAATTCATTAAACCACTTACTACAGAAGGACAAGAAGATTTGTTTTTCAACTATTATAAAACTCAATAGTGTTGGATTGGGGCAGTATATTAGTGCTTAATTCCAAAACTTAACGTCCAATCCTTCCTTCTTTTATGTCTTTTTTCAATTCTAAGTTCTCCTTTGTTTCACTTAATGCTAGGGGTCTAAGAGATTCTATTAAAAGAAAATCAACCTTCCTTTTTTGCAAAAATGAAAAGTGCAATGTTATCTCCTGCACGACACATTCAAATGACATGGATGAAAAATTTTGGTCAAATCAATGGGGTGTAAAAAAAATTTCTTTAGTTATGGCACAAATAGATCTGCAGGTGTCGCCATACTATTAAACAACTTCCCTGGGAAAGTTTTGATCACAAATAGAGACCCTTTAGGTCACTGGATACTATGTGTCCTTGAAGCTAATGATGACTTTCTGATTCTAGGAAAAATGTATGGGTATAATAACCCTAACCAAAACAAAAGTATGTTTTCTGAAATTTCAAAAACAATTAAGGCCCTATGTCACAGAAATAACTGGTATCTAATAAATCCTCTCTAAATGAGAACAGCCAACAAAAACTTATACTCTTGCAATCTTCCCTTTCAACATCAACATCAACATTTATCTTTCTAAAGCCAAAGGAGCATATATTAGATCGAGAGCGAAGTGGATAGAAGAGGGAGAGAAGAGTTCTGCGTACTTTTGTAGACTGGAAAAAAGTTGACAAGAACGAAATGCAATAAGAACACTACTGATAGATAATCAAGAATGTACTGACCCAGACTTAATTTCTAAGGAAATCTTTAAATTTTACAGTGAACTGTACTCCTCTTCTTATTCACCCTCAGATGCTGATGCTTTCTTTGAGCATATTAAAAATGTGGATCCCCAGAATTGATGAGTGTTTCAAAAGCATATACGAGGCTGAGATAAGTATGGATGAAGTGGAAAAAGCTATGAAATGTTTAACATTAGACAAATCCCCAGGTTCAGATGGTCTAACAAGCAACTTCTATAGACATTTCTGGGAACATCTTAAAGACCTCATTTTTTGTATGTTAAAAGAAATATCTGAATCTCACATTCTTCCAACTACTATGCAGCAGGGGTTGATCACTCTCATCCCTAAGCCTGGTAAAGATTCCAAATTAATTGACAATCTTAGACCCATAACCTTGCTCAATACTAATTATAAAATTTTAACACACATTTATGCAAACAGACTGAAATCTGGTATCACACAAATTACCTCAGATACACAATCTGGTTTTAAAGGGCGATCAATTCATAATAATATACAGCTTGTGCTTGACCTGCTGGAATACAACCATCTAATTGAAGAAGAAGGTTTTATTTTATTTTTAGATTTTTTTTAAAGCGTTCAATACAGTCGAACATAAGTTTATTTTTAGCACCTTAGAACTATTTGGTTTTGGAGAAAACTTTATGAACATGATTAAACTTCTTTATAGTACAGTCATACTATCAAACATCAATCAATCAATTTTATTTATAAAGCCCAATATCACAAATCACTGTTTGCCTCACAGGGCTTTACAGCACACAACATCCCTCTGTCCTTATGACCCTCACAGCGGATAAGGAAAAACTCCCCAAAAAAACCCTTTAATGGGAAAAAAAACAGTAGAAACCTCAGGAAGAGCAACTGAGGAGGGATCCCTCTTCCAGGACGGACAGACATGCAATAGATGTCGTACAGAACAGATCAACATCATACATTAACAGTAATCCATATGACACAATGAGACAGAAAGAGAGACAGAGACAGAGAGAGATGCAGGACAGACGGCAATGATAATAGCTTACAACAACCTTAATGAAAGTAATAATATAATATAATATAATATAATATAATACTACCACAAGGAACATGTCCTAGATTCTCAGTTAATAAAGGAATTAAGCAAGGACCTTCCATCTCTCCCTTATTATTTATCGCAGCAGCAGAAATGCTTTCAATTCTTATAAAAAACACAGATTTTGAAAATTTGACTGTGTTAGGCAAACAACTGGCAATTAGCCAACTGGCTGACGACACAACCACATTCATGAAAAATACTGAATAAATCCCCAAAGTCCTCAATACAATTAATTTCTTTTCCAAGGCATCTGGCTTAAAATTAAACCTTAAAAAATGTGAATTATTACCAATCCATAATTCCCCTCTAACAACAATTCATAATATCCCTGTTAAATCAACCGTTAAATACTTAGGCATACACATTACTAAGGACATTAAGACTCTAGATAACCTCAACATTTGGAATACTTTAGATAAATGCAGAACATATGTGGTCCCAAAGAGACATCGCTATTATTGGTCGAATTTTCCTCACAAAAATGGAATGCCTCTCAAGATTCATTTACCCAGCCTATTCGCTATCACTCTCTAAAAGTGCAATAAAGACTATAAACCAAGCAAACTTCAATTATATATGGAACAGGAAAACACACTACATCAGAAAAGGAATTATGGTTAAAGGATACGAGGACGGAGGTCTTAAAGCCATCGATATTGATTGTATTAATGGCACCATTAAAATTAATTGGCTAAGATCCTTGTTAAGAGATGAAAATAGCCAATGGCTTCACATCCCAAACCATATTTTTATGAGTTTAGGAGGCATTAACTTTCTCCTTAGATGTGCCTTTGATCTTAAAAGGCTCCCCATCAAATTATCTGCCTTCCATCAACAGGTTTTACTATACTGGAAAATGATTTTCAAGCATAATTTTAGTCCTCATTAGGGCTGCCACGATTAGTCGACTAATCGATGACTAATCGACTATTAAAATAATCGGTGACTATTTTAGTAGTCGACTAATCGGTTTGAGTCATTTTTCATAGAAAAGTACTATAATAGTACCCCAAAATACTCTTACTGCAGCTTCGTATGTTCCAATATTGGCAGCTTTACACACTCTCCCGTGACAGTGAACTAAAACCCTTCGGCGTGAGTACGAAACAAGACATTAGATGACGTAATGTTAGGGTTTGGGCGAGACAGACCGACATTTTTCAATATTTTAACACATTTTTCGATGAAATGATTAGTCGACTAATCGAAGAAATAATCGACAGATTAGTCGACAATGAAAATAATCGTTAGTGGCAGCCCTAGTCCTCATAACACCCCACTATGGAATGCAGGTATGTCTTACTTAGAAATAAATCCATATTTTACCAAGATTGGTTAGAGAACGGAATATGGTCTGTAATGCATTTGTTAGATAACACTGGAAATATTATACCCTTTGCAGAATTCTGTTCCAAATTTAATCTTAATGACAGAAGGCAATACGATAATGTAATCAAAGCAATTCCTCAATCTATAATTATAATGTCCAATAACTTACATCAAAGTAATATTAACCCAAATCTTCCTTCACTTTTGGTGAATGGTCATAATCTCAATAGCTTAAAGTTGCCTAACGTCACAATCCGGCAAACCTTTATTAATGAATTATATCCATTCTCAACAAACAGAAACTCAATTCTACAATTATTCTCTAAAAAGGAAGCTGAGAATTTAAAGTCCAAATTCTTTAAGTATCCAATTGCACCGAAATAAAGGAAGTTCACTTTGAAATTCTTAATGGAATACACCCTTCTGCTGAATTTTTACGATGTCGTTTTGGTTTAGAGCATAACAACTGCTCATTCTGTAATGATGAAATTGAAACTACGGAACATTTATTTTATGATTGTAAATGTATTAATGTCTTTTGGGAAGATTTACATGACTGGTTATTCCCTAAATGTGTCAATTTCTCTAATTTAACAAAAGAGAATATTTTATATGGTATGCCTGTTAAAGATCCTTGGAATTAATACATCATCCTTGCAAAATTCTTTATACATAAGAAAAAAAATCATGAAAACAAAACCCCAAATATATGTTTTTCATAAGGAGTTATGCCATTATTTTTCATCTCTAAAATGCATGAAGAAAAATACAGGCTGGCTGCTGTGAAGCTTTATAATTAAGTAGAGGAGCTTAATCTCACAGAGTTCCCCTAGTTCTCTCACTTTATTTCCTTTTTTTTTTTTTTTTAATTCACTTATGTATTTATTTTCTTTATTTTCATTATTTGTGTAAACTTGGCTTTGCTGTAGCTTCTATAATTGTATAAGACACTGTACTGTGCCAAATTGTTTCATACATTTGTCAATAAAAAAATAAAATAAAAAAAAACTTACACAGGTGAGCCAGTGGGACAGATCCGGTGAACACAGCTACCAATGTGAGCGATCACCTCGTCCACTTCCTCCGCCGAGCCCAGCCGGAGATTCCATGGACCGCGCTCGTACTCCAACAGCAGCTGCAGGGGGGCGACACAAACAAGGCAACATGAAACAAATGAGTCAAAATGCTGCCGAGGTGATAAAACGAATCCACGCTGTCATCATGATTCCCCGAAACAGGCTAAGCAGGTGAGTACAGCTGGACCAGTTATCCTCATTGAAACAACATGTGTTTAAAGAATTAATCAATAAATCTTTAATGCTGGGATAATTCCCGAAACAGGTGGTGGTAAAAGACATCAGTGATTCTTGTGTGTGTATGTGTGTGTGTGTGTAGCTTTTAAGCTGTGGTCCAGGTGTGGTCAGGTGTGTCATCACTGTACTGCACAATAAGTGTTGCACTATTGTCAGTGTGTACCTGAGTGGGCTTGTTGCTGCTGATTCCCTGGATATCCAGGAAGCTGAAGGAGTGTTCAACCTGAAATAAAAAAGGAGGAGACAGATTGTGAAATTAAACAGTATTATCAACCTCTTTTATTTCGACATCACATCCGTAGAGACATCAAATAAGGCAACATGTTTATGAAAAACACAAAAGCAGAATGTTGCCTTATTTTTTCATTTAACAAGTCAACTTAAAATGGAAACTTTTTTGTCCCAAAGGAAAAATGTGCTCTCCACATTGTGAACACTTCTCAGGAAAAACCTAAACTAGTTCACTTCCTGGAGAAGTGGAGAATTTTCCCAGGAAATGTTTACTGGCCACAGACAGTGTGTGTGAGTCAAATCTTTCATTTACTGGACGCAGAGAGATTTCAGGTCACGCGCACACACTCTTTGGGTTAATGGCTTTTAATGTCTGAAGTTTGGTTTCATATAAAAATACTCAAATTTTAACAATGTGGGAACACTTTTTCCCCCCACATGGAGACAAATCCACCTGTCACCTCACCTACATGTTGAGCTTCTAAGCCACAATATTTGTATTTGGGGGTTCACGCCTTCATTTTACAGATGAAAGCGTAGATGAAGGACAGAAAATCAAATAAAAGGGAGAAGAGGGAAGGATGACATGAGTTTCAAAGTATTTGACTGCACAGCTGTATTTTGGAACAACTGAATTCAACAGAGAGCTGCTTGAGGTCACAGCCAGCTGTTACTGTTTTGTTAGCACATCTGGTTGTCCACGATATCTAACATTCTATATATCCAAGTGTACGTGGACACATACATTTGTGTATTTTTGATTTTTCATTGCCTGGGCCCCTCAGCTCCAGTGAAGGGAAAGCTTTAAGGAATATTTAAATTTTTTTGAGGCAGGGTTGTATGAGGTACTTATCCACAGTCAGTGTATTTCCTACAGTCAGTCAGCATGCCCCCAGTTTGGAGAAGCAGACTGAAGTACCACCTAGGAAGATAAAGCAATGTGCTGCTGTGCTGTGAATGGGGTCAGCCAGGGGCGATTCTAGGATCAGAGGTTTAGGGGTGCTGAGCACCCAGAGAGCTGCCCGGCCAGCCAAGATAAATTTTACTGTTTTGTACATTTTAACGCAATTTCATTCCCACATTTGTGAAAGAAAAGCACAACACTTTTTGGGAAAGTCTGTGACTAAACCATCAAATCTGATAAAGGTTATTTAAATGCTGAGCCACAGCAAAAGAGTAATGGATTGGAATCATAAAAGAAACATATCGTAACCCTAATTTCTGGGGGAAGACAACTCATTTTGATAAAGCAGCTCCTCAACATACACATAAACAGTATGTATGTTTCTGGAGTAAACCAGCCCCCTATAGTGAGTACCAAAAATACCAAAAATGAACCTTGGACTCATTTTTTGGACTTTTATTTGAAATGCAATGCACAACATGTAACATTAACACATTAACAGTAATTGACTTTTTCAATGTTTGTCTCTGTCTTTTTCCTTCTTGTCTGTATTATATAATACAAATACATAAATAAAAATACACTTCAAAAAAGAAAAGTGCTTGAAATCTACAAAATAATAATAATAAATACACACAATAGGAGTTATAATGTTAATGGGCATCCAGTCAGTTAGCTAGTCAGTAGCACCTTGGCTTTAATATTAACACATGCACATGACACAACAGCTAGCTTCTCTCATTCCAATTCAAAGAGAGGACAGTGGTACTGACCACCTGTAACGTTTCATAGCTAGAGAAAAACATCAGCTAACTCCTGCCTAACAACATAAACAGTGACCTACGATTAAATGCATCAAAAATGAGGACTGGTAATGATAATAATGTGTTGGTATTGAGTGGTAGAAGTTAAGAAATGTGCCACATATCCTGGTTTAAGCCAGGTACTTAACACCACTACTGCATACCACCCACTCTGTGCAGATAGAGCGCTCAGAGCCTGAGTCAGGGAAAGGTGGGAGGGATGGGGGGGATCAAACCATTTTTGTTGTAATTTTGTTGTTAAAATATTACGTTGCAACCAAGTACTGTATGGTTTTGACACTTTTCTAGCTTGTTAAAAATGGATATACAGTAAAAAAAATAATTTTAAAAAACCCCTCAAATTTTAGGGGTGCTGGGATTCAATTTAGCCCCAAAATGGGCTAGAAACACCTATGGGGTCAGCTATAAAATAAAATTTAGCCACCTGAAAAAAACCCATATCAATTTAAGTGTATGATACAGTTACCTTGTTTTCACTGCTTTACCTTTATGTCAGGCAGCCCTTTCTGATGGGGGAATGAAAGTCGTTATATTGACCTTTTTAAAGCCACCAGTCTCTATTGACAAAAACAGTAATTTTACTTCCCAGAACACAGGAGTTGCTGATCTAACGCTGCCTTGATCAGTTAGTTAGTTAGTGCTATTATGTGACTTCAGTGAATCCGTACAAACCCTTTCAAACACCAAAGTCACACCATTACACAAACTAACTGATCATAGCGGCAGACCAGCAGCTCCTGTGTTCAGCGATAATAAATTACTGTTTTCCTCAATGGAGTCTGGCTTCCTGGGGCGGCTGTGGCTCAGAGGTAGAGTGGGTTGTCCACTAATTGGAGGATCAGCAGTTCGATCCCCGGCTCCTTCAGTCTGCATGTCGAATTAGTCTTGAGCAAGATACTGAACCCCAAATTATTCCTGATGGCTGTTCCATCTGTGTGTGAGTAGTAAGTGGCACCTTGTATGGTAGCCTCGGCCACCAGTGTATGAATGTGTGTGTGAATGGGTGAATGTGACTCGTAGTGTAAAAAGCGCTTTGAGAAGACTAGAAGACTCAGAAGACTAGAAAGGCGCTACACAAGTGTAGGTCCATCAATATACCATTACTTTCAAGAGAGCAATATAACATCTTTTGATTCTCATTGGAAATCACTGTCTGATGGTAACGTAAAGTGGTGAAAACATTCTAGATATTGCATACACATAAACTCATATTCATCTTTTTAGGTGCCTCAAATACATTTTGCTGCTCCTCCGTCCACAGAAGTACACTGCTAAGCTTGTGTGGTGGTACCCCTGTCGGTTTCTCCAAACTGGGGACGTGCTGACTGACATCTACTGTACGTATCCTTTAATGCTACAGCATATAGGATGTTTAAGACAATAGTTTGCTTCCAACATTGTGGAAACACTGTGTTTTGCCTTTTCGTGTTTCAACATAATGTCACGCCTGTGCACAAAACCAGCTCCATGAAGAAATAGTTTTCTCAGTTTGGTGTGGAAGAACTTGACTGGTTTGCTAAAAGCCCTGATCTCAACCCCATGTAACGCCTTTGGTATGAGCTGGACTGTGAGACAGAAATGATCACACAACATCAGAGTGGACCTCAGTGATGCTCTCGTGTCTCTATGGGAACTAATCTCTGCATCAGGTTCAACATGTGGTGGAAAGACTGAGTGGAGGCTGTAAATGACCATGGTTTTTTTCACATATGGCTGGATTGCTGAGGTATCCACATACTTTTGGTCTGGTTTTATATTATCAAGCAAATAACAGTAAAGCCTCTCTCCCACCAGACAAAACAAAACAAAACAAAACAAAAAAAAACCCACAAAAACAAAAACAGAAGAAAAAAAAAACACCCACTAAAATCTGCCATTTGTCTTTAGTGGAAAAAGTTACAATTGTCACTAATTCCCTGGAGAAAGTGCTCTGCAGAAGTCGCAGGTATTTATCTGCTCCAGCTCTGTTCAGCAGTAATGGAAATACGACAAAGTAATTTTTACATTTTGATGTACGGTCTAAAGATACCGTCTGTCTCCGTCTAAGCAGTGCTCAAACATCTTTCCAAATTTCTTGGCACTGAGTTAAAAAGAGAGACTGAATGAATAAGAGATATGAAAAAGAAGAAACCATTGTACCATTTTCACTGGCCTCCATGCTGCTTTCTACTGTTTACTTACCAGTTTTCTGGGGCGTCCATGATGCCCAACATGACATACCAATAAATTTAAAAAAAAACAACAACAGAAAGGCCTATTCATCTAATGCGGAGCTATGTACATAGCCGAATCTCTGGCATTAGAGTCGGGCAGGGATGTTGCTTTTCTATAGATGATGAAGTTAGCATCACCTTGGTTTCCTCGTCAAAAAACCTGCAGGATTTTTCCACTAGATTTTGAATTATTGTAGAAAATAAGCTCTGTGGCAAACAAAAGTTTATGATACTTACACATTTTGTTCAGCAAGATAATCTTCACAAATGAACACCCCTTGATGATTTTTGAAGCCTAAAAGCAATCACCAGAGGTAAAGAGCTAGCATTAAGGAATAAACGAACTACACTAAGATCGCATGACTTTAGTGTTGCCACCACATCAAGGCTGTGAATGACAACTTGTTGCAACAACCTTTTTTGAGACACATAAAAGCTGTAAAAATTACAGTGGGGTATTTACTGACATATTTTATGTTGTAGAGCGTTTCCAGCGTTTAGGACCCATTCCTGCACCACTCTATGAGGAAGGAGTCTATCGCCTTTTTTTTTAGTACATGTTTAAGGTTTAAAAAAAATCTGCATGCACTCGCTAATTTTGGTGGAAAAAGAGTATATGCCACCTTTACTGAACAGCAGTTGCTAAGGCTATGACGGACCATTACAAGACAATGGTGAATGCTAAAAACCAGTAGCACAATTAAAGAGAAGTCATGAAGTCAGAAATCAGAGGAAAATCTAACCAGTTACACGCTAACATTAGCTAACTCTAACCATCATCAGCTACAGGTTACACCAGACCAGATCATGCGTAGAAAGTCTCTCTATCTACCCTGGAATGCACAGTTGCACTTTCTAAATCATCCACCTGCCTTTCAGATTGCATCCCCACCTGGTTTTTAAAAGCTGTGTTTCAGATGGTTGGTCCAGATATTTTAACAATCATCAACTGCTCTCTGTCTTCTGGGACTTTTCCCTCCTATTTTAAACATGCCATTGTTTACCGTCTTCTAAAGACGCCTTCTCTTTAGGCCTGTTCCCAAACTGCCATTATTATCTCAGATTTTAGACAAAATTGTGTCCACTCAGCTGATTTCTTTTATGATTGACAATCACAATTTTGAAAAACTGAGACGGCTCTGGTCAGGATTTCAAATGATTTGCTGCTTGCAGCAGACTCTGGACTATACTCCATTTTAATTCTTGTTGACCTTAGCTCAGCCTTTGATACTGTGGATCACAATGTTTTGATCAGCCGTTTGAGAAACAGTGTGGGCATCAGTGATGTTGCGCTGGACTGGTTTATTTCATATCTGTCTAATAGGTCATTTTCCGTAATGCTAGGAGATGCTTCCTCCTCCTGTGCTCCTCTCTTTTGTGGTGTGCCCAAGAGGTCTATCTTGGGTCCCCTCTTGTTTACTATATAGATACTACCCCTGGGGCAAATCCTTCATAGATTTGACACTGATTTTCACTGCTACGCAGATGACACCCAAATGTATGTCCCTCTGATACTTTGTACCACAGATGTTTCACATATTTTATCCTGCCTGACTGAAATTAAAAATTGGATGTCCAAAAATTTTCTACAGCTGAATGACTCCAAATCAGAAGTGATCATAATTACTCCTTCTGACCCCAACACTGCTAGTGTAAATAAGCTCTCCTCTAGTCTGGGTGCCCTATCTAATAATGTCTGTAATGAGGCCCACAACCTAGGAGTTATTTTTGACGCTGAACTATCTTTTGATGCTCAGGTGACCAAAGTGATGCAGTCCTGCTTCGCACAACTAAGACATCTTACAAAAATCAGGTCATTCCTTTCTCCCACTGACTTAGAAAAGGTCATCCATGCTTTTATCACGTCCAGACTCGATTATTGCAATGCACTTTATTCCAGGATCAGCAAGCGCAACATTCAAATACTACAACTGATACAAAACACTGCTGCCAGGCTCTTAACTCGTAGCAAGAGAAGAGATCACTTCATCACATCACACCAGTCCTTGCTGCCCTTCACTGGTTACCCGTGAGTTTTAGAACTGATTTTAAGATTTTAATGCTTGTTTTTAAAGCCTTGAATGATCAGGGAGGCTCCTGCCTATATATGTGACCTACTAACTCCTTACGAGGCTGATCGCTGCCTGAGATCCTCCGGCAGGGCCCTACTCATGGTTCCAAAGTCAAGACTTGTCACTAAAGGTGACCGAGCTCTTGCCACTCGGGCCCCTAAGCTGTGGAACTCCCTGCCTGGAGATCTCAGGCAGGCAAATTCACTGTCCTCTTTTAAATCACTTCTTAAGACTTACTTTTATCGTATGGCTTTTTCTTAATTCCTTGGTATTGTTATTTTAATCTATTTTAATATGTGTTTTGATGTTTGGGATCTTTTATTTGTTTTTATTTGTTTAATTGTTTTTGTTTGTATTGTAAAGCACTTTGTAACTTTGGTTTTGAAAGGTGCTATACAAATAAAGTTCTTGTTATTATGTGTAGAAACGAATTAACAAACATTTAATTGCTTATGAATGAAACTTTCTGTACTGTAAGAGGACATGCATCATGTCTTCTTTAAAAAGTTACATTATCTTAGTTTAACATCAATGTCTTTGATAAAGAGGCCTGCTGACAGCTAGACTGAGCTTACTCTTGTCAAGTTACAACTTGTGTTGGAGTTTTGCGGTCGAGATGAGAGCTTAAGAGGAGACAGTTGACTGTGTCGCAATGACCACAGTATGGAAACGTCTTCCTTAACAGAGCAATCACCCCTGCTCCACTCCACCCCTCCATACCATTTCTGTCTTTTTCAGGGGGGGACAGGGGATCTTTATGGGGAGACAGCAGGTCAGGATTAGATGCCACATAGAAGTGATACACATCATCTGGAAGCTGGAACCTGAAGATTAATTAGAGATTAAGCTCAGCATTGTGTGTCCAGTTTTTCTAGTCAGAAATATATAATAAACACGGTTTTGGTTAGGCACCTATTCAAACTTTTAGAGTGTAAAGGAGCTTAGAACATTATGATGGAAGAATATGATGGCAATTCCATGCTCATTTATGTCTCATAGGTTGTTGCAGCAATGTTTGGGTTGATACCATTTATTACACAGCACAGCACACACGGCCCTCCAAGGATATGCCTCCCCAGACCATCACTGACCCACCGCCAAAGCGGTCATGCTGGAGGATGTTACAGGCAGCATAACGTTCTCCATGGCGTCTCCAGACTGTGTCACGTCTGTCACATGTGCTCAGTGTGAACCTGCTCTCATCTGTGAAGAGAACAGGGCACCAGTGGCGAATCTGCCAATTCTGGTCTTCTCTTGCAAATGTCAACCGGGCTGCACGGTGCCAGGGTGTGAGCACAGGCCCCACTTGTGGATGCCAGGCCCTCATGCCACCCTCATGGAATCTGTTTCTGAGAGTAAGGGCAGAAACATGCATGCAAGTGACCTGCTGGAGGTCATTTTGGAGGGCTCTGGCAGTGCTCCTCCTGTTCCTCCTTGCACAAAGAAGCAGATAGTGGTCCTGCTGCTGGGTTGATGCCCTCCTACGGCCACCTCCACCTCTCCTGGTGTACTGGCCTGTCTCCTGGTATCTCCTCCATGCTTTTGACACTGTGCTGGGAGACACAGCAAACCCTTGGGCCACTGTGTGTATGGATGTGCCATCCTGGAGAGTTTGACTGACTTTGAGTTACACTGTGATGATTGTGTGTTCCCTTTATTTTTTTGAGCAGTGTACTTATGGAAGGCAAACATCCTCTGAATGCTTGAGGTCTCTTGTTTGTGGCTGTTAAGCTTCATGAGGCTGTGGTTATCTTAGAGGTTAATATAGGTCATTTTATACAGTAAGGCCAAGTTTAAAAAAAAAGGTTTCACTATAATGAAATGGCTACTATGGGAGCTAACATCATCACATATGAATAAAACTGGACTTATTTAATCCGCAAGAGTCTAAGCTTTACAGTCAGGCACAATTGATGCAATTCCATGACTGTGTAGGGAGTCCAGTATACAGAAATATTCAAATACAATAGCTGAAAATAACACATTTGTACTGCATGAGAAACAACAGTATGGGGCTAGCATAAAGTGGGCATGCCTATAAAGGGGAGACTCACCGGTACATGTAGATCCCATTTTTATTCAGATATCTTGAGTTGAGCGGTCAAGGTACCCTTGTGAAAATGGCCATACCAGTTTTTCCCTCACCCAAATGTAGCCTAACTTTGTAGAGTTATTTAACCCCTTAACAACATGCTAGTATGATGTGGTTGGTGCCAGTGGATTCTTACATCTAAATGCCCAGACACATCAAACCGACATGAAATTACTAGTGGTGATGAAAGCTGACTGTTGCGTCACCTCATGTTGCCTGTGCCTTGGCCAAAAAGTAGCACATGAACACACCAAAAAGACCACAGCCAATCAGTACATATGTTCTGCACCTGCGTGAGAGGAAATAACTCAGACAGCAGTCGTTTGTATTCGTCATTCAAAAAGGAAAACCAGAAGACCGATATGATGCTAGCCAGTCAGCACATTTCAACACAATCCAATGTTGAAAGAAGAGAGCATATTTGCACCAGTGAACAACAACACAAACCATCAGGAAACATTTCTGTTAAAGAGCTCAATGACTAAAGAAAAATAATCTTATCTTATGTAAGAATTTGTTTTGGTCTTACTCCCTCTTGGCTTTAGCTGTTTGTTTACTTTCCTTACTTCCCATTCTCTTTTCATGCGCTGAGCTGAACTGACCATCAGAGTGATTTCATACATCAACAGGCTCTACTGTCATTGATTCAACATGCTGAATTGGCTTAAAAAAGCCAACAAGGGATGATGAGGGCCAACGGTGCTGGACACACCGCAAAGACTAGGGAGACAGGTGCTCACCGACAGCCCAACGTTAACTGATAACCCACTGTTGGCTTGGTGTGTCAGGGCCTCAAAGAATTCACTCTAGCTCTATCCGCTACAGCCTCTGAAAGACCATATTATTAGCCGAAGACACCAGAATCCTCATGGAGTGAACGTGGTCAAAAGCTTTAATGAATGGATTTTGTTTATGTAGATGGCCATAAATTTGTTTTCTATTTCTATAAATGATTTGGGTAAAGACATTCCAGCAAAATGCTGGAATACAAATCATTTATATGTAGATGACACTGTCATTTACATGCATGCTCCCTTCATAGTACAGAGCTTCAGACTGTACTTCAGTCATTACAAACCGCTCTGCTGGGATTAAAACTGTTTTTAAATGCTCAGAAAACAAAGTTCATGGTGTTCTCAAAAGCTCGCTCCCACCTGCATGACGATTTTAGCATTTTCACTTCTGATGGTAAATCCATTGAAAGAGTGTCCTCATACAAGTACTTGGGTATATGGATAGATGACAAGCTTTCAATTAATGTACATATTGCTGCTCTAGTTAGGAAGCTTAAAGTGAAGATCGACTTTTATTTTATTAATAAGTCTTGTTTGACTTTCAGTGCTGAGAAAACAAATTGTGGAAGCTACTTTTCTGTCTGTGATTGACTACGGTGACATACTGTATATGCATGCAACCTCCTCCATTTTACATAGCCTTGTTTCAGTTTACCATGCATCTCTAATTTTATGAAAAATGCAGAGTCCCTTACTCATCACTGCACTTCTGTACCCTTCTGTGTGTCAGTTACCAGCTATGCTTCTCCAAATGGTTGCTTTTTAATGTCCCCTGGGTTTTAACAGATCTGGGCAAAATTGCTTTCTCCTATTCTGCACCATGGACATAGAACAATCTTCAAAAAGATCTAAAATTAGAAACACGGGTTTTGTGACAACACACACATAGTTGATGTTTTGTGGTGGATTTTGTATTATATGTTATATCTGTTGCATTTTAAATGTGTTTTGATTGGCTGCTGCCTCAGCTAGGTAAGTAAGTAAGTAAGTAAAGTTTATTTATATAGCACCTTTCACAGATACAAAATCACATAGTGATTTACATTAAAAGCAAAAACACAGCTTAAAAGTATAAAATTAAAAATAGTAATAACAATCATACAATGTAAATAGCAAGACCAACAGGCAAGTATAAAAACGATCACAAAAGAAACAAAAAGTCTCTCTTGTAAAAGAGATTTTCAGTCTCAATGGTACTTCCTGGTTAAATAAAGGTTAAAAAAAAAAAAAAAAAAAAAATTCATTCTAATAATTTCATTATACAATTATCAATAATGCTTCAAAAAGAAATCTGTCCATGGCTCTTCCACATCAAAGGTTGTGAGCAGATGTGTGATTTACATGTTCATTAAATGAACCAGTAGCAGAGACATTGATATGAAGCTGGACGTTATTACACTAAGAACTTGGACAAACCCCGGGGACAGGAAACAAAACACAAACAATAGGAATGTGAAAACAACAGCTAACAAATACTCTGCTGAACAAACGTCTAGAGCACAGAGTCACAACCTCACACAGAGTTTCCTTTGAATCCAGGGAGAGAAAGTAAAAATAACCAACTTATTAACTCGCTGCCAACAAAAGTACAAGTGAAAGGGAGGAGAAAGGGAGATAAATAAAGACAGGAAGATGCGGAGACGGAGGAACAGACAGGAGTTATTAAAAAGAAACTGAAAGATGGAAAAAAAACAAGGAGTGAATAAAAGAAAGAAAAGAGAAACAATGTAGGAGCATGATGATGAACAGATAGAAGAGACAGAATAAGAAAGAGACCACAAAAGTGGGATAAAGAGGAGAGATAGGAGGGAGGTAAGCATGGGTTTGGACTTTATCTACAGAAACAGAAACAGAGAGAGGATGACGGGCAGAGAGACACAGTGCCCCCTCCCCTCCTTTCCTTGCCAACTGTTAAATTCCACCATTGTCTTTTTTTCTCCCTCTGCTGCCGGGACAGTCCACACTGAGGAACAAACCACCCTCTGTTTCTCACACACACACACACACACACACACACACACACACAGAGTTAGAAAAGCCACCGGCCCACTCTGGAACAACAGATCAGGGGTTAGCTGCCAGAGGGAAGTCACTGGATTTTATCTAGAGGTTATTTAATTTATTTCATGCACGAATAATGCTGCGGTTTTTAAACTGTATTCAATACGTGCATATATTGTCCAACATTTTTAAAGACCAAGCTAACACGTAAAAAACTAGAATTGCCATCCCTGCCGTTGTATGCCTCCGCACACCAGTCAAGTTTCTCTTACAATTTACATCCATGTCTGTGAAAACATGAACGCTTCACACACAGAAGAGAAGCAGATTAGTGTCACCAATGCAGTATCTGACCAAATGTGTCCCCTTCTGTTCTTGAGATTTGATGTTGAATAATGCATAGAGAGGTGTTTTATGCAGAACATTATGATGTCACAGTGAAGTTGACCTTTTGGATCTAAATTGTCAGCACTTTATCATTTTATCCTATTAGACATTTGCATGAATTTTTGTCATAATAAGCATATGAATTTGTGAGTAGTGGCTAAAAACATATTTTGTGAGGTCACTGTGACCTTGACCTTTGACCACACAATTCTCAATTTCAATCTCAATTCAGTTTATTCTTCAGTCCAAGTGGACAGTTGTGTCAAATTTAAAGAAATTCCCTTGTGGCGTTCTTGAGATATCGCATTCACAATAATGAGACAGACAAGGTTACTATGACACTGACCTTTGACCACCAACATCTGATCAGTTTAAGAAGAGATGAGAGCTTAATTCAGGTGTTCTCGACATCGCATTCAAAAAAATGAGATGGATGCATTACGGATGGATGAACTTGACCTTTGACTACTTAAATATAAAATCTAGATTTTGGCTTCCCACAATTAAATGAACGTAACTGATTGTGATGTTGACATTTAAAATGTGAAGTAGAATAGAAACTCCACTGTATATCAACCAAAGAGCATCCTAATCTAACAGCCATGGCAGCTGCCATGAGCTGAATGTTGCAGCTGCAGTCCAGAAAAAAATGACATATACAACAGAGAGCAGACGATAATTGATGTCTAGAGCAGAAAGTGAAAAGCTAGTCCCTCTGTATGGATTATCTGCTGTTTGGAAATATTTTGGATCTAGAGTGCAAGAGACTTGTGTCTGTGCAACCAAGCAACACAACTAATTTGTTAAACCAACTGATAAAAAAACAACACAAACTGGACAATGATTGAGGCATTAAGGCCAAGAGGACATATGTCCTCCATGCCAGCAATGCTGTACAGGGCATCACTGTATCCATCCAGTGAATTCAGGTGAAGAAGAGCCCTATTTTAAGTCTTATTTTGCTGCAAATATTTGTCAGTTAGCAGGAATGTAGCACAACATGGAAGTGAAAGCAGTGCTCTGTAGATTTAAATGTAAAAGTGAAGTAAAAATGTTTTGTCCCTAATAACTGAGATAAACAATCATGATATCAATGTTGATCAGAATAATCATGATTATCATTTTGACCATAATTGTGCAGCCCTAGTCGCACTTGGTGGAAGCTTTGCTTTTTAAAAATGTCAGGTTTTTGCTAGATGTCCTGATTCTCTCTGACCAATCAGTGCTTCACACTTCACCCTCTGGTATTGGCTCAGCTCGTTTTGAGCCTCGACCAACGTGTTACTAAAAAAAGTACCAGGCACTAGCAGGTACTTACCACATCTTAAACTAGTGGAAAACCACAAAGAGTAAGTGGAGTTGATCTGTGCTGTACCATGCAGTGAAGATGCAGCAATAATCTGCACTGTTACAAATTCTGGGCTGCAAGCAGACGGTGTGCACAGAACCTGCAGAGATAGACATCTTCTATGCCAAGTGGTAAGAGGTCACGATCTGTGGTGACTGTGCTGGGAGACACAGCAGGATGTGGGTTTTAAATCGGAGACCTCTCAGTCCCAAATCCACCATCCAACATCCAGAGTTAGTTTCAGTATGAGCAAACTCCAGAGTATTTTTTACATGTTATCTGGCCTGATTCACGCATTCATTAGTCAGAGGCCAAAAACTTGCAGGGTTACCAGAGCGCCATTAAAATTGAGCCTGAGAAAAAGGAAACAGAGTCAGTTATTTTAGAGCTGTATGCAACCACAGGTTCACTTCTCTTTTAATAACACAGCACTCTGATGACCCATAATTTCTAAAGCAATTTATGAAGCTTAAAACTGGGAAGTGCGCAAGTTCAAGCTTCAGTCTGAACGGGTTTTGTGACTTGTAACCTGAGGTGTTTTTCATTACCTAATGTCTGCTCTTCTTTAACTTGAAAATCGGGAGAAACCAATCAACAAATCAGTTTTCATCTCTACTATCCATTGAACGTGTATTCATTTTAACTGTTGGATAAGATCTATGACAGTATTTCATTAGGACGTACATCACAGAAAACATTTTGTCTTTACTTTTTTACTATTTCAAGCATGTTTTTCTCCCCGTCTGTCTGTTGCTTGCCCTGCAGGTTGAACTTTTCTTCCTCTCACTGTTTTCCTTTCCCACAGGCTGAATTCTCACAGCTGCATTGTGGGTAAAACTATCAGATGTCTCCATATGGTGGGACATGTTCGCATGTGGGTAGAGAGACATAGAGAGAGAGAGAAAAGAGGAAAGACAATAAATATCAAGTCAGACACACAGATGACCAGGAAGAAGTCGAGGAATAAATACAGACACAGCACTAATGTGGGTTTATGAAGTGTGATATGAGGAATAAAGACACAGATTATTTAAAAGCATTGTGAGAAGTTAAAACAGAAAGAAAGTTAAAAGGTTAAATACGTTCAAATAAAGACTTTGTTAAAATTAGGCGACGCAAATGTCATCAGTTTTGCAGCTATTTGGTCTTAAACCAAAGTACCAGACAAACTAACCTGCTGGTGGCGCTAGATGTTAACTCAGAGTGATTACAATTCATCCTGAGGGGAATATGAATGTGTGTATCGAACTTCATGGTCAATCCAACACGTAGTTACCAAGACATTTCACTCAAACCCACAAACATGAAGCTCATGGTGCCACTACAGAAAAAGGTATCACCAAAGTCATTAGAGTTGAGGGCTGCCCCTCGACCAATAGTTGTCATTTAGGGCCATTAGTCGACCAGTCACCTGCTTGTTCATGATATTAATTTAATTATTAAATGATATATTTTGGGCGGGGCAACACAATGGTTTGAGTTGAAGGTGTGAGAAAGAATAGTATCAGTAACATTGTTAACACTGTGCTACATTACAGAGAAATACAAAACCGTACTCATGAACGTACATTAATATAGGCCTATATTTTATCTACAAGTGCATGTCACACACTGAGCGAGCCGCCTGTTAATGACGCTGTCAGCAAAGCAGTAATGATTGTGCTAAGTGGCTAATGGGCATGTAGCTACTTCCATGTTTCAGATGATATGTCATGTTTGTAGTCGATGAATGAAGATGAGTTTACATATCACCTTGGGTTCGTCCTTGGTGCTGGGTGCTACTCCTGTGCCTTTTTTGTACCAGCTTTCAAGAGTGCCACAGCAGGTTGCGTTTGAGGTTGCTAAGCAACCTTAACAAGCATCTTATAGCCTATTTACCTGAAATCCTGAGAGCAGAGCTGATCTTCTTCCAGACGCTGTTTATAAGTGTGTAGGCCTATCGACTGTGGGACAGATGTAAAGCTCTGGGTAGCCCTGCACTAACATGATCAACTTTTCCATATTTATCAGACTGAATATTTACAGAAGGGAAAGATATCTGTCGGCTGTGATTGGTTTGTAATATGACTCCCTCCTGACTGCTGAGCGTGGCCTCTTCCTGTGTCTGTCCTTTTTAAATTAAATTCCCACATGGTCCAGACATATAGGTTTTGATTTATTTGACAAGGTGCATCTCCTGATAGAGTTTCATGTTTTTGGGTTTTTTTTTTCTGCAACTAAGTGACCAATGAAATCTTTTTATTATCTAGAAACAATTAGGTTTCTAGTCCACTAGCATTTGGTCGACTATTTGGGGGCAGCCCTGATAGAGTTCCTCCTCTGGGAATCATTAATGTCTACATCATGGCAATCCATCCAATAGCTGTCACCTGATTCTATCTGTGTGTGTGTGTGTGTGTGTGTGTGTGTGTGTGTGTGTGTGTGTGTTAAAGTGTCAGGAAAGTGCTATGACTTGTTGTGGCCCCTGTTCATGTAAAAACAGGACGAAAAGTGAAAATGAGGCAACCTGACTGTGGAGGAACAAGCAGCAGCATGTCTGTCATGACCAAATAACAAACATTCCCAAAGAGGAGAAAGAGCAAGAGGAAGATAGGAAGGAGGAGAGGAAGAAAGTAAGAGAATAGTAAGGAATGACAAGAGAAAGACAAAGATCAGAGACAATTTTTCTTTGTGGATGGAGAGAATGAAGATGAGGATTAGATTTACTAACCTTGGAAGGGACCCGTGCTGTCAACAGATAGGCTCGATGTGATGCCAGGACCTGAGGACAGAGACGGAGACATATTAGACAGAAAGATAGGCAGAAGGAACTTCTCACTAAATAACAGAACTGTAAACTCGAGACTTGTTCATATCTGCTCCAAGATTCAACCAAATCTTCATACACAGATATCTGCAAATATTCAGAATCTGGTGGCAATGGGACAAGAATTTCGTATCCGAAGCGTTCTGGTTTCTGTTTGTAGTTTGAGTAGTATTGACCAATCGTGGAGATTCACAGAGACATGTGGAGATCAAAAGAGCTGAAAGGCATTGGCAAAATGCAATATGGGGTCAAATCTGCTATTGCCTTACATTATATATAAGTATATATATATATATATACTTTATTCATTCATTCAGATTATTCATGAGGGCATTTATATATATATGTATGTATATAAAAAATAAAATATATATATATATATATATATATATATATATATATATAAATGCCCTCATGAATAATCTGTAATGTGACCAGGATTCACACTTTCAGCTGCAGCTGCATAGAGTACATGTCTTACATACAACTTTTTGTGTTCTGTCTTTAACATGTTAACCGGGTGCCTTCCACATGTAAATAAAAATCTATGTATTTTTTTTACATGAGACTGAAACGTCAGAAGGTCTGAAAGTAAAATGACATAAAATAGCTTCACTGGCAGAGATGTTGGCAGCTTCACTAACTGAGATACTACTATATATTATCTTTCACCGTGCGTGCACTCCTGGCAGGCAGTGAGTGCACATTACAGCTGCTTGCTGAGCAGCTTCCAGCGTGTTTATAACTGACCAAATCAGTAACTTCTTCTCATCACAAGTATGTGAATTGGTGTGTTATGGTTTGAAAGGGTGCATGTTAAATAATCCATGTCAGCACACTTTTACTGTGATGAGATTTTAATGAAGAGAGGGAGAGAGAGGGACAGAGGCGACGGGAGGCTAAGCCAGCTGCGGTATTTACGCAAACCCTCCAAAGAAGACAGAGGTTACTCCAGGTCACACTGATCATAGTCAGATGTGAGGTTGTCTCTAAGTGACGGGAGAGCCTGACGATGTGAACACCCTGTGTTCAATTTATAAAGTCTGGAAACATCCTGGTTCAGGTGTTTCAAAGATGTGAGTGCAGGTTGATTTGTGTGAATGAGCAGGTGAAAGAGTCCACAAAGGCAGACTACATAACAGAAAACAGATGGGTAACAGTGAGAAATCTGGATCATAATGAAGTGCCAGCAGTCTTTGATGTAAAATGGTCAAAACAGCAGATTTTTTTCCATTCAGGCGATGTCATGATAACCCGGTAGACTGTGGATTGTAGAACCACAGGGATGTGTTTGTTGGTTTCTAAGTGAGTTCAGGTTTACTGATTATTATCATTGATTATGTCATTTATCAGAGTCCGAAATATAAAGCTCTGGGGAGTGGCTCAGTGGCCGGTAGGCGGGCACTGTGTGCCATGTACATTATTATGAAATTAATCGCAGAAGTAAAAGCTGGAAATTCAAATGAGCGGTTTCAGGCAGGTCAGGATCTGTGTGCCTGTGGGGAGACAGAACTCCCTTTAGACTGGACTTTTTTTTCTTTTTCTTTTTTTTAAATTAGCAGACAAATGCTATAACACTAAAGAATAGGAAAAACACTCCAAAAAGCATAAAAGGTCTCCTTCAAAAAATTGGAGTGAACATCACCCATCTTTACACATTGCAGTCTATTGAAGAGGTAGACATTTAGCTATCCAAGGCAAGTGTACTGTCATTTAGAACCAGTCCAGAGGCAGTGAAATGACTGTTACAGGCAGAGCAGATGTCCTTACAGTCTGTTAAAAGAGTGTGCCCATTAACAATATTGGTAGGAAAAGAGGTATTTTTCCAAACTGATTTAACAATCTTCCAAAATTTGCTCTGATCATGAGAGGAGCTGGTAAAAGCGAGTATGGTAGTCTGACTTAGCCTTTCTTAATACAGCAGTGCAGCGGTTCCTACGTTATTTTAACACAAGCTAATGGGAGGGGTTTTTAGACTGCCTCGCTCTAGATCAAGTTTTATTTCTGGAATTAAAAAGAACAGCTAAGTCTGCAGTAAACCGTGGACTTGACCTAGCTTTTACCCTATATTTCTTAAAAGGAGCATGTTTATCAACAACCGAATTAAAAACATTCGTAAAATGATTCAAGACAAGTTCTACATCAGGGATTTTGGTAACATTAGACATGGTGCTATGAAACAAGTCATAGAAAAGCCTGATTATGGAGTATTTTCAGATTCCTTCTAGTTAATATATGGGAGGATAATTTCCTAATGCTCACATCTCTGATGCAGGCAATAAGATGATCACTTATGCCAGGGTCAAATACACCACTGAAAATGTATTTACCGGGCTTATTACAGAGAATAATATCAATTAGGCTGGATTTTGAGATATCATGTGGATTTGATTGTGTGGGATCAGAAATGAATTGTGTCAGATTCATAATATTACAAATATCTCTAAACTTGTTTGATACAGGCGATAACCAGTCAAGCTTGAGATCACCCAAGATGACTATCTCAGATGATGAAAAAGGAGACAGCAGTTCAGCCGGCTTAGCCAAGGCCTCAGCTGGGGCTGATGGCTGTCTATAGACACCTACAACTATGAGGGTATTATTGAAACCAAGATCAACTTTCAGGGCAATAAAATCAAATAACTTAGGGAGTGAAACACTCTTTAAAACTGCAACTGAGAATCTGAATTTAACATAGACAGCTACACCACCTCCTCTACCTACCCTATCAATTCAAAATAAGTTATAATTATTAATTGCTACTTCTGCATCACTAATACTTTTCTTTAACCATGATTCAGTAAAAATAAGGATATCAGACACAGACTTAGATATTAAAAGACCAATGTGATCCATTTTATGTTTTTGTAATAATCTTCTTATATTTAAATGCATCAAACCCAAGCCTCTCCTTGACCTAAAATAATGAGGGTCAAAGACAGTCAGGTTTAAGGCAGTACCCAACAAGTTTCTAATGCAAACACACAATTTTGAGGTCATAGCCTGAAAAAGGGAAACTTGCGGCTTCATCACTAGCTTCACACTAGCTTCAACATTCAGGTATGGAAAATCCTTATTCCTCATATTGTCAAGGTTCTTAAAATTAAAGAGGTGTCAGCTGAGATTGCTCTTGTTTTTGGCTCTGACACAATCCCTGGTGTATTTTTCTTGTGTGTTTTCAGTGTGTTGTGGTTCAAGAAACAATCTGCATTTAATTTTCCTAAAACAAATGAAAACAAATCTGCCCGACACATCACCATGAAACATTTAGTGTGTTTTGCCTCATTTTCAGAAATCATGGCATCGGTTTCTAATGTGCTGGTCTACAGCTGTGGAATGTGGTGTGTTTGTGCACGCCCCAGTGTGTGTGTGTGTGTGTGTGTGTGTGTGTGTCTGTCCCAACACCCTGTGGCTGCGAGTGGGTTGTTACAGTCAAGTCCCAACAGGAGTTGAAGGCACATTCTGCAGAGTCTTGGTATGTGGTCAAAGGAAAAGAAATGTGTACGGAAAATAAAACAAATAGAAAAAGTGTTTCATTGCACTTCCTGGGTTAAAGTTGACAAGATGTAAACAGAAGGTCTCAGGATCAAGTCAGAACATCTGTCCGCCTTTTTTTTAATTTTTTAACTTCTTTTCTATTTTTCACACACACTCATACAGAGAGAGCTGAGGTGAGTCCACATACCTGCAGCTACATGAAACCAGATACCCTGCCACAGAAAGACCCACCTCTTTCTTATCTTTGTGCCTCAGGATTAACTCCAGTGTCTTTCAACAACTCATAGAAGAGATACTCGTACAAGTATACATTCAACTGTTTACTCTTACATGACTCTTTGCAGGAACAATCCAGAATAATCACTTGAACAGCCTTCATTTTAGTAACATACTAAGTGGTTTTTTTGTGTCGTCCATGATTCACATACAAAAGATCAGTGAGGACAAATGAAGCTGCAGCATTAGCTGAAGTTTTGGACAAGAGAACTAATGGTAAGCCTTCCAGATTTATTGCCAGAGCCATTGTCCACAAACTATGTTGTATTTCAGATCTGGGGCTGGTGCTGTATCATTCAAACCAACAGAAATCTTGTGCTCAACTTAGTTTGGGAAAGACCTCTTCCTGTTTTAACACGACAGAGTCCTCATGCACAAAGCTCCACAAAGAAATGGTTTTCCCAGTTTGGTTGACTGGTCTGCAAAGTACAGCTGCAACAATTTAACGATTAGATGTCAATTATTAAAATAATATCTCTGTTTCCAGCTTCTAAAATGTAATCATTTTCTGTTTCTTTACTCCTCTATGACAGTAAACTGAATATTAGGGATGCATGATGCATATCGGGCAGACAGATTATCAGCCGGTAATGAGAAATGTATATTATTATTTAACATTCATATAATAAAATTATAGCCAATAAATAGAGGTGATAATACAAAGGCAAACTGCTTTCACTGACTTGACTGTAGCAGCATCAACACCACCAATAAAGACAGAGAAGGAGAAGAGCAAATGCAGCATGCTAACTAGAGAGCCAAACATGTTGTTACCAGTGTGGATGTTTTTCACAGTTTTAGAGGACAACAACTCAACTGTGCCACAGGTCTGATCCCTTTCTGTATTACACCGGTCAGATGCAGCGCTGAAGGACTGTCCCCAGAGCCACTGCAGTCAGTCCATTAATGGGGACACACACCCTACACCTGCCGCTCTAAACCAGTTAATTGTCCGGAGATAACCCCCTGCTCTCCTATTTACCGTGTGATGTCATTAAAACCAGTAAGGACCACTGGGTAACTTTAGCAATATGATGTCGCTAAACCCGTTAATAACCGTTGGGTAATGTTAGCCGTATGATGTCTTTAAACCCGTTAATAACCGTTGGGTAACGTTAGCCATGTGATGTCTTTAAACCCGTTAATAACCGTTGGGTAACATTAGCCGTGTGATGTTGTTAAATCCATTAGTAACTGTTGGGTAACGTTAGCCTTGTGATGCAGTTAAACCCGTTAATAACCATTGGGTAATGTTAGCTGTGTGATGTCATTAAACCAGTTCATAATCATTGGGTAATGTCAGCCATGTGATGTCGTTAAACCCATTAATAAACTTTTTAGTAATGTTAGCCGTTTGATGTTGTTAAACCCCTTAAAGGGAAATTTCGGTTTATTTCAACCCGTCTCCTATCGTCCTAAATTTGTTTCAAGTGACTAGTGACATAGAAATAATAGTTAGCATGTTAGCCGTTAGCCTAGATACAGCCAGGGCGCATTAGTAGCGTCAGACCTGTTAAAACGTAAGTGAAGGGGCATACCTTCAAGTGCAAAGTTAGTCCACTAAACAAGCTTTTTTTCCACAAAGACCGCCTCATATCGTTAGGATAAATGTCAGAGAACATATAGAAAACGACATGTAAACGTGTTGTCTTACCTTACCGGTGTGCTGCCATGTTTATTTATCATCTAGCTCTGCTTTCCAAAGCGCGGCCGAAATATCGCGAGAACAAGCAGCGATCTCATAGCGTGCCTGAACAAGCAGCAACAGCTGGAAGGATACACTGACGAAGAGCTTCGTGAAATTGAAGAATGGAGGAGGAGAGAGAGAGAGGCGCAACAGGTAGAGGACGAATGGCTGCTGCAAGGCTGCGTAGCTCTGGAG
>NC_065527.1:39346746-39360442 GCF_006386435.1 Epinephelus moara | reverse complement strand
TAAGACATAGATCTCTTCCTTGAAGAACCAACTCAACATATCAAATTCCGACATCCAAAATAAGTCGGGATTCTTCCCCTGAACTTTTTCAAACAAAGATTTCCTCAAGTCATTGTACAAAGGGCAATGAAACAAGAAATGAAATTCATCCTCAACAATATCAAGATCACACAAAACACAAATACGCTGCTCTTCAGGGATACCCTTATACCTGCCCACTTCAATTGCCAGGGGCAAGGTACCAGATCTTAATTGTGCACACAAGGACCTCTGACCTCTCCCTAAATTTAAGGTTAAGTATGGTTCTGTATAGTAGTCCTCTTTAATTTGAACATAGCTTCTAAGTTTGGGTTTCCTCCAAATCTCCTGCTTCCATTGTTTCTTATGGAGATTAAATATTTTTTGTTTAACTGTATCTATCTTACACTGCAGGTTATTACTAAAAATATAATATAAATCAGAGTGAGAGAATACTGCAGAGACATCTCTTGACCAAGGGAAATTATGGGCTCGATCCCATTTAAAAATCTTTTTGGTTAGCCTTTCGTCTGGCAGCCGAAGAAGTCGGTTCCAGAGCCGAACCATTTCGCATCTTTGCTTAACAAGACAGGATTCCCAAGCTGTGTCCCCATCAACAACACCCTTTGCAGTGAATTTATGAACTCCAAGATAGCACCTCAGGGCGCGACTCTGAATCGTGTTACTTTCAGGGGAATCCCTAAAGCCCCATATTCCAGCCACATAAAATAAGACTGAGCCAACCATTGAATTAAAGAGCTTAGAAAATGTTAAAAACCCAAGGTCAGGACACCTTTTAATTTTATTCATTACTGACCCTAAAGCCCTTCCTGCTGACTCTGCCAGTACTTTCCTTCCTTCGTAGAAATTCATATTTTCTGTAAAAACAAAACCAAGATACTTATAAGAAGAGGTATATATAAGAGGTCTCGATCCAAGCTGGAATATATAGCTACTTTGCTGCACATGATTATTTCGAAAATGCATAATTTGTGTCTTTTCACTATTAATAGCCAGTCGCCACTTATAGCACCATGAACTCATAATATTCAACATCCTCTGTAAATTAATTTCTGTCTCAGCAACCAACAAAATATCATCGGCATATAACAAAATACTTAAATTAAAGTCTTCAATATCTATGCCAAGCTTAGCCTGCTTGATTTCTTGAGCCAAATCGTTTACATAAAGGGCAAATAAAGTCGGGGAGAGAACATCTCCTTGCTTAACTCCAAATGGAGTAGGAAACCAGTCAGTCCTAAGATTATTTAACTGAATACAAGCGACTGGGTCCTTATATAGGGATTTAATTGCACTATAAAATTTACCACCAATACCAGAAGATATCAATTTATATTCCAAAAGGTCTCTATTTATCCAATCAAAGGCTTTTTTAAAGTCGACAAAACAAACAAAAGTCTCTTTATGCTCCTGTAATCTTGCTCTCACAATAGAAGATAAAACATAAATATGGTCAATACATGCCCTGTTTTCCCTGAAGCCATTTTGCTCATCCACCATCACACCTCGAGACTCTAAAAAATCATTTAATCTATTGTTCAGAACACCTGAATATAATTTGTAGACTGTACTAATTAGACTGATACCTCTGTAATTTAAAGGAACTCGTGGGTCCGCTTTTGCAGATTTAGGAATAGGTTTGATTCTAGATTTGTTCCACACTGATGGAATAATACCATCCTGGAAACACTTCTGAAACAAACCATGTAAAGTCCTTAGCATACTGGGAGCTTTTAGGGCTTCGTTAGGAATCTCATCAACTCCTACAGCTTTATTTAATTTTGCTTTATCAGCAACCTTCTGCACCTCCTCTAACGTGATGTCATCATTCAGTATATGGTCAGAGCAATGCATTGCATTGTTCATATCTTTCTCCAACTCACCCTTCAGTCTGCAAACTTCATTTAAGAAGTGATCATTAAATAATAGAGGATTATTGCCAGTATACAGATTACGATAATCCCTTTCCCACTGTTTAAGTATCAAATCAATTTCAAAAGAAGATTCACCATCATCCTTTAAAATTTCAAGAGGAATAAGTAAAGTCTTTTGAGGGCCAAGTTTATTTATTTCCCTCCAGAATTGCTGTGGGTTTCTACTTTCTAGCTGTTCTAACTGAAGTGCTTGTCCTCTTCTGAAGCGTCTTTTGAAATACCTAAGCCTTCTATCAAAATTGAATTGACACTGTTTAAATTCATCTTTCAGATCCCTTTTCTTATGTTGCTCCTTACATTTAAGAAACATTTTTTCTGCTGAGTGCAATTTAGTCCATAATTCATTTAGCTCAGTATTCCAATATGGACGCTTCATTCGATGACACTTCCTCAAAATATGTTTTTTGAGTGTTCCATGCTTGTCCATCTCCTTATACAACAGCTCACAGAGACGATCATAACACTGGTCGATATTACCCTGTTTATTCTGACCACCTTCAAGCTGATGTAAAATCTTTAAGAGAGCCCTACAGCACATTTCAGAGGATAGAAAATTAACAGGGAAATTTCTATTTTGTCTCTTAACCTTGAACTCAGTACGTACACTTTGAGAATTATTAAGGAGATTCCCCGTTTGAAATCTTAAACCCAATATTGAGTGGTCTGGCAGTCTACTGCGCTCATCAATCAGACTGAGAGCTTCATGTCCAACCCTCTCCGCAAGATCAGAGGGAGTATAAACATGAAATTCAATACATGTATTAATGTCTACTAATGCCCCCCGGCTGTATCTAGGCTAACGGCTAACATGCTAACTATTATTTCTATGTCACTAGTCACTTGAAACAAATTTAGGACGATAGGAGACGGGTTGAAATATACCGAAATTTCCCTTTAATAAAAGTCAGATAATGTTTGATGTGTGATGTTGTTAAACCCATTAATAATCGTTAGGTGAATTTGCACTGTGATGCTAACATCATTTAATTTAAAATCTCAGGCAAAATGCTCCGTAAGAGCCAAAGTATGTTTGTGACATTTTTTTATGTATTTTAGTAAAAAAAAGAATTACTGAACATTTGAAGAGTCAGAACTCGGTTATCGTATTGGTTGAAAAAAATCCATACAGCGCATCCCTACTGAATACTTTGGGTTGTGGACCAAACATGACATCTGAGAATGTCATTTTTCATTATTTGGGACACTTTAGAGACCAAACAACTATCGATTCATTGAGAAAAAAATTAACAGATTAATCAAAAATGAAAAATAGCCCCACTGCACAGAGCTCTGACCTCAACCCCCTCCGGCACCTTTGGGATAAACAGGAACACCAACTGTGAGCCAGGCCTGATCACCAAAATTCAGTAATGGACCTCACCGACGCTCTTGTGTCTGAAAGGCAGCAAACATCTGTACAGCTGCAGAGGAAAACAAGGAAGCACCAGTGATACATTCACAGACAGACAGTGACCATCAGATCATGACTCACAGCACCAGCAGCAGCTCCTCTGAGACTGAGCTACTGTAGCCGCAGTCATTAAAAATATTTAACAACCACGTGCAGCTTTCCTATGGGTCAACCAAAAACTCAGTGCTTAGCTTTCCAGCAGTCACCGGCAGCAACACATCAGAACAACAGAAAGAGTCTACTCAATATTGGTCTCCCTCTGCAGAATTACAAGTCACATGGCGCCCACGCTGCCCCAAAACCTTTTTCCCATACACAATCATTACAAAAGGAATGGCTGTAAATCGACCAATCAGTTTTCCTTAGAGTCGCAAACACTCTAAAATGATTCTTTGAAATATAAGAATTCAGCTGGCCTGATAGAACATAATAAGTCTTTTAGAGTAAATTACTTTCAAAACATCTCCCTGAAGAATTTTTTTCCCCATACCGTACATAAGCAAACGTACACAGTATGATAGCTATCAATTTTAACATCACAGTATACCTTAAAACTGGTATACCACTGAAACCTTAATGTAATCAGGGTTCTCACATATTTTAATGGACAAAATCTCAAAACTTTTCCATGAATTTTTAAGAAACCCTAATGAAAAACAAATTTTAGAATTTAATTTTAAAATTAATAATCCAAATGGAAAAACAAGATGGCAGCCATCTCTGCCAAGTCAGTCTGCAGCAACACAAACATAGACAAGGTCATAAACCTGCCCACATTTTATGGTTGAAACTTTATTTATAATTAATAATGTTTGCAGTTTTATGATGACAAATTTGACCAATTTTAGCAACAATAACAACATAAGACGCTGTTTAATTAGGAAGTTCTAATTATAATACCTCATAATAAGAGGTCTCCTTTAAAGCCATTTTCAGACCAGCAACAGCTGCTTGTCAAAATGCAAGATCCTGATTTATTTCAGTTAGAGTAAAGGCGTTGTCACAGGGTTTGTTGTTGCTCCAGGTCACATACATACAAGCACACATACAAAGTAGATTACCTTTATGTGTGTACAGAATGTGCAAATTATGTTCTTCCCCATTCCTAACATTGAGACTGACAAACAAATCTCAGCTCTAGCAATAACTTTCTAGGGTATTAAAATGTGCCTCAAAGAAGTTGATTCTGTTCTGCAGTGCCTTGGCATCTGATTCACCTTCACTTCCTGGTTCATATTTTATCTTCTCGCCTGTACCTGTAGCAACACACACACACACACACACACACACACACACACACACCATTGCAGGCTCTTGGATTTTTTCCACCCTTAAGGAGCAATAAAATGATTCACTCATGTCATAAATTAACCAGCATACCTACCTTCCTCAGTTTCCTTTGCCGTTTCAGGGAGTTCTCTAAACAGGACAGAGTTATTATGGCTTTGTATGTTTTCATTTTTGATTAGTTTTCCTTTTTAAAAATTTAGTTTCAATTTATTTTTGTTTCAGTTAGTTTCCAAAGTGGGTTTGCTCATTTCATTTTAATTTTTAATATTTAAAAATGTTTAGTTGTAGTTCAGTTGTTAATACTTTTAGTATTAGTTTTATTTATTTATTTATTTTTTAAATTATATAATATGGGTTACTTATCGGGGGCAAGATTCAAGAAGTTCAGAATAGGCTTGTGCTGGTTTGAAAATTTTCCAACCGGTTTGATTTAAAGCCAAATATCTAACCGAACCGATATATCGAATTATATACCTAATTTTACCACTGGGGGTCGCATTTGAGCTATTTTTCCCCAATAAAAGCCCATTATAGGTGTAATGCGCTTACAATCCACTAGGCGGCGATAATGCTGTATTAACTGCCAATACACATGAGGTTCCACAAGAAGAAGAAGAAGCAGAAGGACACTTCTCTCGCAGTAGCCAGTGTTGCCAACTTAGCGAATTTGTTGCTATATTTAGCGACTTTTCAGACCCTTCTAGCGACTCTTTTTCAAAAAAGCGACTAGCGACAAATCTAGCGACTTTTTCTTATGTTATTGAAGACTTCTGGAGACTCTGTTGTGAGAGCATGTATCATTCTTATTCTTCTCAACGGGCAGCGGATGCTACCGTGGGCTCCTCTCTCGCCCCAAAGCACTCACAGATGGCCCAGTCCTCCCTCCCAGCAGCAGTCAGAGCAGGAGACGTTAACTCCTCCACGTCCAGAGTGCAAGTGAATCGCGCATGCGCAGAATGCTCTGATCCCGACCTGGTTTACAGTCAGGGCGGGATGTAAATGTAAAATTTTCTTTGTCTAATATAAATCACTGAAAGAAGGTTCATTTGTAGTTCTAAACATATTCAGGGTGTTTTTTTACTCAGTTTTTGTCTCTCCCACGACGTTATTCCTCTCTCCTACAGCAGCCATTACAATTACATGCATATGGACAATTATGCAAATTAGGCGATGACGTCATTTAGCGACTTCTAGCGACTTTAGGACAGCCAATAGCTACTTTTCTTACTGAGGAGTTGGCAACAGTGGCAGCAGCAGCAGCAGACAGCTGAGCGGACCTGTGGAGTCCGCCGTCCGCAGAGCCTCTGAGACAAACTAAACAAAACACTTGTAGCCTCCTCCACTTCATTTAAAAACATACGTAAACCTTATTAAGTTGTCATAATGCATGTTACAATGCAAGATAAGTTGAATATAGTCCCTTGACACGCCGCTTGATTTGACAACAATCAAAACTAAAGAAATTTTCTGTATAGAGGGTTCAACTTAAATGTTTTTTTTAACCCACTCGCTCGTCAGAAATCTACTTGCCTTAAGTCAATTTTTACTTGCCCATATACAAATTGTTTTATATTTTGGCGGTTATCAAATAACAACAAAGTCTGAAGTTAAATGTCATGGAAAAAAAGTTTCACCTACCTCTAACGCCACCAAACTACACTCCTGTTTCCAGGAAAATTTAACCTTTGCTAAGCCCCACCCCTTTGTAATGTCAAGCTGTCGGGGCGAGCATGGAGCCCACATTGTAACTAACTGCCCTCCCTGAAGAAATATTATCATATTTTTGAAAAAAATTAAATAGTGATTCCAGAGGGAGGCAGACAGAGTGCTCTTCAATATATGTTTGAAGGATATATCCAGGATGTCAAACTGACTGAGCAGCAAAAACAGGTTAAAAACATAAATATAGAGGCTAAAGCCTAACATACAGATCAACACAAACGTGAAGCACCACACTACCTGGTGATCAAGACAGTAGACAGTGAATTTAAAAGGAAACTTCGCCGATGTTCAACCAGCTGTGTGTCATCACAGTGTGTGCAGATGAACTGTGTTTAGCTTCCCCTGTGCCGCTGCCAGACGGGTGGGGAGCTCTGGGGGAAGCCAAACATTGTCCCACTGCTAGGGGTGTAACAATCCATCGATCTGGATCAATTTATCAATTTAACAATCAACGAGCCAATGTCATCGATGCAAAGTGAAAATGTCTGGGTCACTGTCAAACAGTGACAGGCAGATGACAAATAGCTGAGAGAAAGAGGACAATGTTATTTAAACAGGAATAAATCAGCGGTCTAAAAATATTTTGGATTTTGGAGAAAATACAGATCAGCAGACAGAGCACATGCTGCATGTAAACAATGCCGTCACAAGATAATAAAACATGACGTAACATTACCTGCCTGGAGAGCCATCTCACTCTGCTAACTTCTCACTACAGCAACATTAGCTGCTCTGTTTCAACAATATCCAGCTGAAAAAATGTGCGTGCAGGCTGAAGTTCAACCGAGCTGTTCTGTCGGGAGATACAGAGACTTAAACCAACGGTAAGTAAGAGAAATAATAAAGTTACATGTCATTTGTTAAGCTATGAGTAGAGGAAAAAAAGTCCACTAGCCGCTAGGGCAATTCATGCAATGTAAACATGCTAAAGCTAATAATGGATCACTAGCAAAAAACAATTTTTCTGTCTATGAATCTAGACAGTTAATACTGAGCTGAATTTGAAACTTAATGTTAAATGATGTTGTTGTTAATCCATGTGTTATGGCTGTTGGGAGAAGTTTGCCTTCAGGAAAGATGATGGTTTGGGTTAAAATTAAGATTTCTGCCAGAAAGGAGCAAAAAGCAAAAGCAAAAAAGAAAGCTGTGGCAGCTTCTTCTGTAACAGACTGTGTTAAGTGGGCAGATGATATCATCTCATATCTATTGCAGGCCCCTAAATCGCATCATATCAAAATCTTTGTAATATCTGCAAATATTGTATTGTTGTCCAAAGAATGGATATAGAATAGAATAGAATAGAATAGAATAGAATAGAATAGAATAGTTTAATTTAATTTTTTAATTTTATATACTTCATTAATCCCCCTGAGGGGAAATTCAATTTTTTCACTCCGTTGTCATTAACACACAGGTCCGAACACACACATGCACAAACAGGACCTATACATGCACAAAGTAAAGAGATGTCAGAGTGAGGGGGCTGCCTTGGTCAGGCGCCCCGAGCGGTTGGGGGGGTTCAGTGCCTTGCTCAAGGGCACCCCGGCAGTGCCCAGGAGGTGAACTGGCACCTATCCAGCCACCAGTCCATGCTCCGCATTTGGTCCAGACGGGGACTTGAACCGGCGACCCTCCGGTTCCCAATCCAAGTCCCTATGGACTGAGCTACTTTATTGTCTGAACCAAATGGTACCAGAAATTCCTCTTTAACAGGGCTCAACATAACATCTACACGTGCAAGACATTACAGACATTACAAAGGACCTAAGAATCTAAAAAATACACAGGATGGAAAATAAACAACACATATCGATACATGGAAGAAAAGGCCCAGCAGCGTATCGTATCATGATGAAACTGGAGATTCACATCCCTACTATCTGTACACACTGCACTGACAAACAGCTCTTTGAATACTGGAATAGTTTACCTGCTTCCCTTCACTAGTTCCTGTACAGCAGGGCAGGTCTTTATTCACTGTTATAATCATTAACTACAATTATCACCCTCCGGTTGTCTGATGGGGTCAGATCAGTCTCATAATGAATGAACTCACGGTTCTTCAGGGTTTTTCAAGAATGCACATGCTCTGGTTCGCAGTTGTATTTCGGACTCACTAATGCACACGATCTGTTTCGCAAATGCACACGCTCTGGTTCACAAATATAATGTTTATGCAAACTTGTAATATAAATTCGGAAATGCACACAATCTGTTTCGCAAATGCACACACTCTGGTTCACAAATATAATTTCTATGCAAACTTGTAATATAAATTCGGAAATGCACACGCTCTGCTTCACAAATATTATTTTGAGGCACATTTGTAATATAAATTCACAGATCATGCGAATCGCTGAATGTGCATTTACAAACTGCTTCTCATTTGTGAACCTCTCTACATTTGTGGGAGAAATCTGTGTGGTGAATTTTGAGACTCCCCTGACGTCGCAGGTCAACGAACGTCACCATTGGCTGATAAATCTGTCAATCCAATGGCTCCTTACATTTTCTCCACACTTTTAAACCAATCGCAGAGCTACTGAGCTACTGTTTGCAGTGTTCAAACAAGATGCGCTAGACTGAAACGGTGGAAGAGACATGGATCAATCTCAACCTGTAAGTAACACATTTATCTTATTATGCCCTCATTGTAAATCATGCAATGTTATTGAACTATAATGAGTTGAAGCGTTTCCTGGCATATTTTATTTAATTTTATTTAGTCGTGCAACTACACAATATTGTTTCAGTTAGTTTTCGGTTTGTTTTCGGAAGTATAGTTTTTATTTTTATTTCAGTTAACTAACATGTTTTTCACACCTAGATTTAGTTAGTTATAATAACCTTGGTACTGACCAACAATCCTTCAATAGGAATTAAAATTCACTCTGTGCCAATCACACATCACTGCCAACCCCCATTATTTACTCTTTAATGAGTGAAAACCAAACAGTACAGATTCAGTCAGATACTTGACGTGTATTCAGATTCACACTGTAGAGACAAACTGAACAGCTGTCACTTACCAACACTCTGTTCTCCACCTTGTCACCTTTGACCTCCAGCTGGACTCTGCGCCTCAGGGTCAGCTTCACCCTCCGACCCACCGCCTCCCGCACACTCTCTGCAACACACAGGGAGTTGGGAACAAGGTTACACCTGACAATTAACACCACAACAGCTTGATGAGTCACATTTACAACATATTACACAATTATTACACAGGAACTTTAGATGGGAAATTTGATCGCCTCGTTTCAGTCCTGTTAAACAGAGCCTTGGCGCTCAGTTTACTGTAACAGAAATAGAACTGGTTGCCACTCCTCTGATGCTAACCATGGAGGTCATTAAAGTGGAAATGATGTGATGTTTTTTGGTGCCTTAATATGGGGTCATGTTTACTATGTCCATCAATGTGAGGCTACAAAAACAACCAACTTATGCAGTATTCACAGTTTCATCAGTGGAAATTATTAGTTCACAACTTGTAACATCCTATTTCTACTCCTTTCTTGTTCCTCAGAGTTGTTTTAAAACACAAAAAAAAAAAATGAATTCTTCATTTACTGTGCTGGCATACAAGCAAATCAAGTGCTTTGTTATCTTCACAAATTCAACATAAAATGGGGTGAGTAATTAATATACAAATAGTCACTTTAGGGGTGGAGCATTCCTTTAACAAAGGTTGTGAATACTGACAATAACAAACATAATTATTAAAACAGAGAAATACTGGTGTTTACTTTTAATTGGTGACACTGATTTTTAGGGTTGCACAATATGCAAAAGATAAAGTAAAAAATTATTAGAGACATTGCAACTGCAATATAAGTTGCAATTTTAGTGGGAATGGTAATTTTTGCATTTAAATTTTACTGAAAAATATTTACAAAATTATAATGATGTGATTTTTGCTGGGGTCTGTACCAAATGAGCACCTTCCCTTAAGTCTAGAACAGTGGTTCTCAACTGGTCCAGCCACCGGGTCGAGAGTTCTCCTCGGTCATTAATTCTTGCGTTTGGCAATGTTGTCAAGCTAGTTTACGGTCTCTCCCTCAAGTAGCCGTCTGTTAGCTATTCTCTCGACAGCAGGAAGTGGCACTTCAAAATAAAAGCTCTGTGTAGGAAAATCAGTGTACTTCAAAAAAATTGTGTGTTTTTTTTTTTTTTTTTTTTTACAAACTTGATGCGTTTGTGAGTCACTTTCAGTCCATTCAGAATGGACCCACGACCCACTTTTGGACCACGACCCACCAGTCTAGAACCACTGGTCTAAAATATGATTTTAGGCCAGGGCCTCTCTGTAGCTAGCCTGGCCTTGCCAGACCCAATTCGCAAACAATGGGTCTGGACACGGAGTGTACATTTCCTCTATTCCCGAGGGGTGGTATCAACGGCTGTCAGTCAAAGTGCCCCTTCACGCAATTGGAAAGACAGAAAACCAATCACAGTAAACGAAATGTGTGACGTAGGCTAGCACAACAGCACTGTAAACAGAGCAGCAAGCAAGTGCAGCGTGCAGCGGAGATGAGCTGTGATGATGTCTGGGAAAGAGTGTTGCTGTCTTCGCGGATTTCCTCCTCACTGTGGACTCCAAGTTGCATGGCTGTGATTCCCAGCTTGGTCGTTTCCCTGACCTGCTCCTCCATGAGAGCAACTAGCGGAGAAACAACAATAGCCACTGGGTTTTCACTGAGTCCCATCTTTTTCCCGATCAACAGAGCCAGTTGGTAAATTAAACTTTTACCAAACCTGTAGGAAGGACGGCAAACACATCCTTTTTTTTTCAATAAAAGCTTTCAGTGCAGCCGTTTGCTCTACTTTTAAAGAAAATGTACATTCCAGTTTGTTCAACACATTTACCATCGCAGTTTCAAAATCAGTAGCTTGTTGTTTACGAAATGCATTCAACCCGCTCCTTGTCCCTCCTATTCTGATGACGTGCCCACCCCAAAGTAATAAACGGCTGTGATTGGCCCGGTAAGCTTTAACCGATGCCAGAATGCGCCTTCATGATTTCATGGCCAGACTGATCTGCAGAGCAAAATAGAATATGAGCTCGCGAGATTAGGATGGTGTAGAGGAACAGCCTTTCTGGACTTCCTTTGAGCCAGTATTATCGATGAACAAGACCCACGAGACCACCGGGGGTCAAATGTTTAGGACTCAACCCCTGTATTACTCCAGACTGGACAAATGCTTCTTTCAGCCATCCTTAGGCCAAAAGGAGGTAAAAAGTCACTTGGGATCCCTCAAGTTTCGGATGCCATCTTAAAGTATCCAGCCTTGGGGCAAAACGCGGTGATGAACGACCCACTAGTTGTCGTGAGACAATGCTTCTTTTCTTAACCCCATTCCATTCACAGTGCCCCGTGGAAATCACGCCCTCCCCTCTCTTACCAAATGTTTCTGTGTGACAAAATTGAAATGTCTGTTGTAGGGTTGGGACTCGTTAGGATTTTAACGATTCCGATTCTTTACCGATTCCTTCTTAACGGTCCGATTCCTTACCGATTCCTCCATTATATTCATTATACTTGCTATACTTAAACAAGTATATAATAAACACAAATGCAATCATACAAATACAGAAACTTTATTCTAACTGTTGCACAGTATTAGATGAAAATACACATTTGTGTGAGGTGTGTATTTCAGATTTAGAGCTTGTATCATCTCCCTGAGAATATATAACCACAAAAAGTGATTCTCTAATTTCTACAGTAACACTATTACCTCAAATTAACCACAGCAATGTAATAAAAAAATACTTATATGCATTATTGCTTGGGCACTGTTATTTACGTGACAACACCTGAACATAACACACACAGACACACATTGGCTGTTTGTTTCTACTGCTCCCCTCGCTGGAAGTCTCGGACCTCCAGCCGCCCGCCTCCGCCTTGATTAAACACTGAAAATAAAATAAAAGAGGGAGACAGGTTTTTCCTATTTTATCTTATTTTGTTTTATCTCTCCCTCTCCCCTTGCTGGAAGCGGACTTCCCTCCTCCTGCTCCCGTCTCAAACACGGAGGTCTCCTCTCCGCTGAGCACCCACGGCGCACGCCCGGCCTGTTAAAGCCTGTAACCATGACAACTGTGTGACACAAACTCAGTGCTTTAGTAATTAAATAATGTCGGGCTTGGTCGGGTTTGGACAGAAATATGCGGCTAATGGAAATGCACGTGACGTTTTTTTTTTTTTTTTTTTTACAATCTAGGAACCGTTTGCAGGAACCCTTACTCCAAATGTGATGGAACCTGTTCCGGAACCGGAACTTTGGAGCCGGTTCCAAAAAAGAACCGGATCCGGATCCCAACCCTAGTCTGCTGGAAGTGAAATTATACATTTTATCCATGTTATAACGTTGTAAATGTGCATAATCCTTGATTGTTAGTTGAATGATGTTTTTCTTATTTCCGTAAGGCAAAAATTAAGGGAATTAAGAAAATAAGATCTTAATCCCTCATTTAACATGGAGCCATACTGCCATCTTGTGGCGGAGTTAAAGTTGGTTCCTATAAGGAGCCCCATATTATATATTTGGAGTTAAAATATAGTTGGGTTTATTAATNAACTCAGTGCTTTAGTAATTAAATAATGTCGGGCTTGGTCGGGTTTGGACAGAAATATGCGGCTAATGGAAATGCACGTGACGTTTTTTTTTTGTTTTTTTTTACAATCTAGGAACCGTTTGCAGGAATGTTATGTTATGTGCTTCCTCATTTTGTTTTTCATTATATGTTGCAACTATAGGTTAGTCTAGAGTGTGTGTATTTGAAGCAGTTTAGGCTATACATGTACTTTGCTGATACACGTGGTATAATAATTGTATTCATTACAATTGGATGTTAAGAACCGATTTTGACCATAATGGGAAGAGTATGTGTCTATCGCGCGTAACATGTTAAAGTATATGATCTAGGGCCGTAACGGTACATGTATTTTGTGTCGAACCGTTCGGTACGCGACTTTCGGTTCGGCACAACCCTGTACCGAATTATTGGGCGCAGGATATTATTTTATTTTATTTTGTTTTATTTTAATTCCGTTTTTGCGAGCCGGACCATTTAAAATATCTAGTTCCCCAACGGACATAATTGAGTGACGCACCGAGTCCCGTAAATCTCCGCGTTCACTTTGTGCATGGTGTGGGTTAAAATGAAAAAGAAAGTGACAAACACATAAGTTGTGAGCCTGCTCCGCCTCAAGCCGGTCGCGGCGCACCATACGCCCGCCGCGAGCCGTTCAGCACCGCGGACAGTCGGACTAATGGGCTGTCGAACCAATGA
>NC_065527.1:39340684-39345661 GCF_006386435.1 Epinephelus moara | reverse complement strand
TTTTAATAAGGTTACCAATAAGTAAAAGATATTTAATAGTTGTCTATTTTTTTCATTACTGTACCGAAAAAAAACGAACCGTGACTTGTGTACCGAGGTACGTACCGAACCGAGATTTTTGTGTACCGTTACACCCCTAATATGATCTCGTATAATAGAAGCATTATAAAGTAATAGGCCTATTTACCACTAAAAGACCGCCTTAACAAACCCGCCCCCCTTTGGCCAGATAAAAACAAGTGAGCACAGAGCGTCTCTCGCTTCTTTTGTATTCTTGCTGTCTTTTTTTCTTCTTGTTTTTTTAAATTCTCTTCCTTCTTTTTTGTATCTTAACCTCTCTTGTATTTATGTTTTAGTTACACTTTTATACTCTCATGATCAAAGTTATTTTAAACTTTTAAGTTTTGCCTATCCAGTTTTCTTTTATCTCCAGTGTTTTCAACATTTTTATGCGCGTTAATAATAACTTTGATAACAATATCGAACGGCCAACAATATTGTTTTCACCATTATTATAAGCAAGTAATTATAACAAAGTAGACAAGTGCCTTTTTCAACCTGCCTCTTCAACCAAAGATTCATCAAACCCAGCGGCTGCCAGCCACTTGCCACAGTGGCCCTTGTGCCAAACCCAAAGGCTTTTTGCAGCGTAAGAAAACCGACATTGGGGGCACCCACAGGACGTCGCTGGCTCAACCGCTCCCCCCACCACGGTGCGCCAGCCGGTTTCATTCTGCTGGAAAGTCTGGGAGCTGCAATGTGACAGTTCGGGGCCCCAGGAGAAATGTCTGCATGATTTGCTGCTAAGAAGGGAGGCAAAGAATTCCCCTTACAGGTGACCCGCTGGGCAGTGGTAAGAGCTGATGTCGAATAGGAGATTTAATAATCTTAATCTTAATTTAGGATTCCTTAGATAAATATTTTGCTCATCCCTGCGTTCCCAATTTCTCTTCACATAGGCCTACTCTCTCACTATCACCAAATTAAATAACCCACACAAGTGTTACTTGTTTTAATCCATTTATACATACTGTTGATTTTGTGTTATTTCATATTATCCTCATTCATTTATTCAGTTGTTACACATTTAGCCTAAATAAATTTTCATTCATCACCAGGTCGTTGTCTGTGTATATTTATTTGGAGCAGGAACTAAGATCACTGTATGGAGAATTCATAACCCAGATATTGAGATTGATTCATTATTGATAAGTGTACTCACAAATTAACAATTGGTTTAGGGAGCTATTAATTTGATTAGTCGCTTCCCTCATTAGGAGGGTGGTTCCCCAAACTTTATTACGAGTGCAAACATTCTCAGAAAGGTATTTCCCCTACAATGGTTTCACCAGGCTACTCTGTAGCACCACAGTGCTTCATTTATAACAGTATGCTGTGACACATTTTACCTTGCCATGTGATTTCGATAATATTTCGATTATGTGTGCAGCCCAGTAATTCATTTAATAAAAGGCCACACTAAAAGATGCATTTAACAATATTTACATTTACATTTAGCTGTTTATTAAAAAAATTGCAGTAAATGCAAAAATACAATGTCAAATTAGAATTTGCATTATGAAGGGGCTCACATCCTTGATTTACTTCTTTTACACCTCGGCTGTTGATACTTCTGTGGAGAAAACTACATGCAAGCTCTTTTCCACGATGGAAAACAACTTGGAGCCCATATAGCCTTGGTTCTACGTTTACACTATGTTTTACAAACCATAACATTTTAGAAGTATGTCACTTTAAAAGGAGACACCACTTTTCATGAGCTGTTTGCCAGGCGAGTATAGGTCAGCTGTGAGCTGCACTACATCCTCCTCCTGTGCATTCACTTTAATTAAGTGCAATCAATCAGTGAAGATTATTATTTTCAGATGTGCATGTTCTCCCTCAGACTGTGGTTTCTCAGTAGTCCAATACAAATCATTAAATATTATAGTCTTAATGTAGTGAGAAAGGTATCGCCTACCATATATAGTGTATCTTGCATTTTACAACCTTGGGGATTGTAAGGGATATCCTTCAATTTCAAGCAGAAATATTGTGTGCCTCATGCCCAGACAGATTTGAATCTCCCTGCATTCATTTTTTGGCTGTGTCTTTATATGATCAAAAGGTCTGGTGATTGTATGGTGACGCTGTATTTTTCATTGCTTTAGCAGTGGTGGGAAAATCCAGAGACAGATGGAGAAAAAGGGGGAAGGTGCGGAAGTAAGAAGAAGAAGAAGTAAGAAGCAAGTAACAGACAGAGAGAAAGAGAGCATGAGAAGGAGTGAGGATGAAGGAGGAGACAGAAAACAAGAAGGCATTAGATAAAAAAAAAAAAAAGGATGTAACACTGGGGGAAAATATAAAACCATTGAGTGTGAGTGTGTGTGCAGGGCAAAGAGAGAGAAAGCATTAATGGATATAAGAGTTTGGGCCCGCCTTTAATGACATCATGCTGTCCTCCTCCTCTCTGTGCCCACACACAAGGTCATGAGGAGGATGAAAACATTAGAGCAGGAAGCAGCGTGCAGGCTGATCAGAAACACATGGACTTCTCCCTTCGTCCAACTTCAACTCATATAAAAACAAGGAGTTCCAAGCCAACTAATTACTTTACAGTAATAACCTGTGACATCTTTACTCTAAACGTCTGGCTGACTGCTCCAGTATTTCAGCATTATTACAATCCTGCAGCCATCTTTTCCATTAACTGAGGGAAATATTAAAAATACAAAACATGGAGGGAACGACAGCTGTCTCTCTAAATTAACATTTGTAATGATGACTTAAAGTAGTGCTGAAACAATCACTTAAAAAACTGATGATGTTTAAGATCAAGCAAAGACATTTGCTAATTTTCTATTCTGAACTGTAAGGATTTGTTGCTTTTCTGTGTTTTATATTATTGTAAGCTGCAAATCTTTGAGTTTTGGACTAATAGTCAACAAAGGTGAGAACTTGAGACCTAGACTTGAGTCTGATTTAAGTCACAATGCTTGAGAGTTGCCCCAAAAGATTTAAAAACTGCTCTGCTGGTCAGAAAGCCATTTTACAACCCAATTGCCAGAATAAATGTTGGCACTTTAAGTTTCTGTAAACCATGGATATGGAACATTTGTGTTATCATGTTGCTTCATAGACATTTTATGTTTCAACAGTGCTGTGGTTAAGTTGTGGTTAGGTTTGGGCACATAAAACACTTGGTTATGGTTAAAAAAAGATCATGTTTTGGCTTGAACTGTCCGGTTTTGTTGGCACAATTCCCACTGGAAATGCAGCCATGTGTTGGTAGAAATCAAATGTTTTTCTTTAAAAAACAAAGCAACTGATAACTAAATAACAACTCCATTTTAGTGGCTAAAAAGCCACTGGAAACACAGCAATGTCTCAGTAAAAAACAACCGCAGTTGTGGCACCATCCCTGCAGGAAATGCAGTGATGTCTCTATATACTGTAATTCAATTGCTTGTTATGGCAGTATCCCTGGTGGAAACAAAGCAACAGATTGCTAAAAAACACCTCAGGATTTGTGGCTAAAAATATGCATGAAAAGAAGTGATGTTTTGGTGAAAAACACCCACTTTTTGTGGCACTATTCTGGCTGGAAATGCAGCGATGTCTCTGTAAAATAGATCACTTTCATGGCACTATCCAAAACAAAGCATTGGTACACTAAAAAGCAACTCAGTTTTTGTGGCTAAGAATCCACTGGAAACACAGCGATGTCTCTGTAAAAACCACCTACTTTCATGGCACTGTCCTTGGTGGAAACAAAGCAACTGGTCACTAAATAACCCCATCCATTTTTGTGGCTAATATGCCACTGGAAATGCAGTGATGTTTTGTTAAGAAAAAACAAACAAACAGCCGCTTTCTGTGGCACTATTTTGGCTGGAAATGCAGTGATGTCTTAGTAAAATACAATAGCTTTTCGTGGCACCATCCTGGTGGAAACAAAGCAGCTCATCACTAAATAAGACCTCAGTTTTTGTGGCTATAAAGCCGCTGGGAATTCAGTGATGTTTTGGTTAAAAAACAGCAAATATTCAAGCATTTAAAGCAAATATGTCAAATATTTTCTGATTCTTCATTTAAAGCAAATATGTCAAATATTTTCTGATTCTTGTTTCTCTAGTGTCAGGATTTGCTGATTTTCTTTGTCTTGTTTTATACTAAACATGATCTCTTCAGGTTTTTGAATGGCCAGACATAATATCTGCAGATTTCACCTCAAACTCTAAAATTTTGCTTCTGTCTTATATTTTTAAAAAAATCAATAATGAAAAAACTCGTTAGCTGTAACTGTATTTAAAAATGTCACCTTGGTCTCTTGGAACTTGTGACTGACATTTGCAACTAGTTTTTAAAGGGGAACTATGCCCATTTTTAAATTTGATGTTATTCCTATGGTCCAAGGCTGTCCAAAAATATCAGTAAACATGAACAACTCTCTCTCAAGTACAAAACCTAGAGAGCTAAAACTCAACAAATTTTTGATGACATCAAAAGTTGAGAGCTGCTCTATAGACGATGAATGGTGAAAGATGTTATAGATGACACTGAGAGGAGCCAGGGGAACGTTGTGCGTATAGATCCAATCACCATGACATTGTACCGAGAGTAACGATTCACATCAAATCAATCGGTGCCAAATTTCAGTACCTAAGAGCGCCCCTGGGTGAGACCGCCAGGTTCAGACAGGAGACAAGAGCACTGGGAATCGCCCCCAAGGTCGGGAAGTAGCTAGCTGAATTCTGTGGCCAGCTTCCCAGCTTGGGGGCACTTAGGGGCGCTTGGGGGCGGTTGGCAGCGGAGACAATGGAGCTTTGAGGAGCCAGCGGGTTCAGGGAGAAGGCAGAAGCACAGTAAAGTACCCCGAAGCTGGCCAACCGCGGAGATGTGTGAAACTGGTAGACTTAATTGTTTCTGTTGTTATTTTCAGCCGTAACTGTAACATTTAAACACATACAGTTAAAC
>NC_065527.1:39329069-39332149 GCF_006386435.1 Epinephelus moara | reverse complement strand
TAGTTCTGAGGACTTTTTCCACCATAGATTTATCCATTAAAAAAATGGATGCATCATCCGCAAACTGACTTATTTTAGAATCTTTGTTGAAGATGGTAATACCTTGAATTTCGGCAGTGTTATTAATAAGCATCGCTAGCAATTGAGTTGTCAAAATAAAACGTTCTGGAGAAATAGGGCATCCCTGTCGTATGCCCGGTGATACTTGAAATCTAGGTGTCATTCCAGGGTTTAAAGAAACAGAGCGACTTATGTCAGTGTAAAACATCTTAATAATTTTACAATTTTTTTCCCAAAGCCCAAGAAGTGCAATGCCTCCAACAAAAAGGGGTGTTCAATGATGTCAAATGCTTTAAAGAAATCAAGAAATAACACATAGCTCTCCATATCAATGTGCTCTCTGTTATCTAAGATGTCCAGTGTGGTTATGGATGTTCCTGCCCTTTATGAAGGCAGATTGGCATTCATCTATCGTTTTTGTTAAACCCTCATCCAGCCTGATTGAATATACATGAGCTAACAATTTCTACTCATTGCATAATAAGGTAATTGGCCTCCAATTGTCCAATAAAAGATTGTCCTTATTGGGCTTTGGGATTAAGTTGATAAGACCCTGTTTCGTGGTAGATGACAAACTCCCTGCTGAAATATGTTCCAAAAAGGATGAAAAGACTGCTTTTATTTAGAGGCCGTTTACACGTTGCCGGCTGTTTTCATAAATGGACATTTCACCGTCTCCGTTTTCAAAAAGATCTTCGTTTACACTTACCCGTGTATATATACACAAGAGCACGCCAAACCTGTAGGTGGCAGTGTAACGAGAAGCTCAAGCCTTCCATGTATCCATTGTCAACATAGCAACATAGGTCGCACTTTTGACACAGGCGCAAGTTCCGGCGCATACTGTGACGTCGGCTGCCTATAACTCCGTTTATCTCCGTTTATCTCAGTTAACATGCAAACGCGCAACCGGAGTTTTCCAAAATCTCCACTCTGGCCGGAGTTTTTAGAAAGACTCGTTTTCAGAGGAAAAATCTCCGTTTGCGTGTAAACGAAGGGCACAAACGAAGGAAGATGTCTCCGTTTATCAAAATCACCGTGTACGTGTAAACGGCCTCTGAATCTGCAGGCTACCTTTCTAAACCACGCCCACTTTACCTGCCCAGGAAACCCTGTAGCAGGGGCGGAGACCATAAATTGTTTGTTCACCCATCTCGCACTCTTTGCTCGCCTTCACTCTGCAACCTTGTGTATCCGGTGTTTGATGTGTGCGTCTTCACAGTTAACCTAAGTCTCAATTTAGCAGTTTGGTTACTCTTGATACTATTGCAGGTAGTTTGCTCCTTGAGCACTTCTGCCTGATAACCTTTGTTTCCAGACATGTGCCACAGGCCATGTGAATTGTTTGATCCTGACCATTGATTTACCTGTGATTGACTTTGGCTATTATGGCCTCTTAAGTTGTTTGTATACGGTGTACATTTGCATTGTGGCAACTTTCAAGTTGAAATGATTGAATAGTGAATATGGAATATCAGCTTTAATAGGATTCTTTTCATTAGTTTGTTTGATTGTTAGAGATGGATCATTCATGAATTGATCACTCATTGTATCTCTCTATTGTATGTTTATTTCCCTTTTTGATGCATCATACACAGATACCCAGACACAAGAAATAAAGAACAAGGAGAAGAAACATTCAATTCAAGTAAGATAAAAGCTGTGTTGCATCGTAACCTGCCTCCTCCTTGACCTCACTCCATACTATTGATGTCTTCTGACCGAGACTCTGCCGGTGTTCTGACAAATAGAGCTACCACTCAGAATGACCTACTAACACAAACTGCTCATTCATGGTGCGTTTAAGTGACGAAAAAAACCCCCACCAAAACCATACCAGGCGACACAACCATACGTTTAATCACATTTATAGAGGTAGTAGCATATTCTGATGGATAATTCCTACCCTATATAATGGCCTACTCTACTTTTAACCACATTGTGATAGATATTTCTACCTGACAGAATGAGCTGCTCTAGTTTTACCTACATTTATAGAACTAGTAGTCCATTCTGATAGATTCTTTCGCTACTGGTAGGTCATTCTGAGCGGCTAGCTCCATTTGTCAGAACACCAGAACGCGACTTCACACTGCGGCTGATTGAACATTCAGAGGCAGGACGAGCTGTTTCAAGTGAAAATTATCATAATAATTAATATATTGTGTGTATATATGACAATAATGATGATGATAATACATTTATTATCATCATCTTTCTTTTTCTTTTGTGGCTCAAGGAGGGGCGGCGCCCTATCGCCCTCTATTGGCCAGCTGCCCCTGTTGAGATGTGGTTTAAAGTGTAAAAAATACACCTCGTCACCCAGCCTCTCAGGATACCTTGTGTCGGAGTTGCATGTACCCCATGCACACCGTTTGACCATTTTTAAACTCCAAATCTCCGAAAAAGCTCATAAAACCGAACAAAACTGACTTTCTGTAATGCATTTCAATGAACGGCCAGGCAGAGAATGCCCGAGTATATGGGAATGGCTATATGCACTGTGATTGGCTCATCGTGTTTGAGGGCGGGGCTTAGCCATAGGTCAATTGTGTGTTGCGACAGCCACGCTGGACAGGCCACATCCAGCAGCAAGGAAGCGGAGGAAAAGAGAGACAGGTGTAACCACACGTCGATATATAGGCCTAACAGCGCACGGTGCCACCCCACAATCTGCATGCGCACCAGCTGGCACAGTGCCATATAGTGGCAGGGAGGGGGGCGACCTGTCACACAACACTAATACAAGTCCATCAAGCTCAGACCAGAGATCAGTGAGAGTGTAAGAAGGGGGTTATTGATTGAACTCAGTGTAATCTCAATTTGCAATTCATATACTTGTAGGTAGCAGGTCTAAGTGTAATTAAATCAGTTAAATGTCTAAGAGCCAGTGCAGCCATATTGTCATGAGCCTGACCAGGCTTATTCCTGTTACTCTTAAACAGCCTTATAAATAAATGGCGTTACTAACGGCGCTACTTTTTTCAGTAACGAGTAATCAAAAAAGTTACTGTCTCCCC
>NC_065527.1:39307480-39328569 GCF_006386435.1 Epinephelus moara | reverse complement strand
GTCCCTAATAATAAACGCAGCAAAAACAATAGGGACTTCGTCCTTCGGCCGGGGTCCCTAAATAAAGCTGCAAGCAGCTGTGATCGGGCCCTCACTCTCCCACGCCACCCCGGGGGGCCAGCAGCACGCATCACTGAAGCGGTTATGTGAAAACTCAGAGTAAGTTAATCCTGACGTGGTGTGACGTTTCATCTTCCTACTCCAAGAAAACCCCTATGGGGAGGGGTTTTTGAAAATTTCAAGGGGCGCTATAGAGGCATTTTGTCCCTCCCATGGGCGACGCCCCTATCAGATGTAAGAGCTTGCCATTCTTGACCTGTGTATCAATTTCATGAGGATTAAGGTCATTGAAGCCATCAAAAAGCCAAACGTATTTGGTGGCGAGGGTGGCATCATTGCGACCACACCCCTTGACATAGAGAAAAGCTTTTAATAACTTTTGATCAACATGGTCTCAGGGGCTGAGGTTGCCAAGCAGTGGCTGCAGGGAGACCCAGAGCTGGCAAGGATTGGTGGTGTAAATGTGGGGCTTACTGGCCACTTTATTAGGTACACCTGTGCAATCTAATACAATCCAATACAACAGCTCTGCCACACATTGTACGTTTACAAAGCTTTACATTTTCAGCTTTTGTCAGAAAGGTGATTATTCTACTTTATTATTGAGGTCGTAGTGGGTGGTGTTGGTGTACTGGAGTGCAGACAAAATTAGGACGCCATCCCAGTACACCACCACCATTCACTATGACCTCAATAATAAACAAAGTAGTATCATCACTTTCTAGACGATGTCAACAATAACTGAAAATGTATAAGCTTTGGGGGAAAAAATCATGGTATAGTCGTTCTACTGGATTGCATTAGATTACACAGGTGTACACGAAGTGGCTAGTGACTGTATGTTACATACATACCATATTTCCTCAAATAGTAGCCGGGGCTACTATTAAAAAAAAAGTAGTTTGTGACCAGGCTACAAATAGGGGCAGGCTACTATTTGAAGGAGGCTTTTAATAAAAGAAAAAAAAAAAATCACAGCCAAATTTGAAAATACAAATACTGTATTTTTTTTTATTTAAACAGCAGAAATATTTATGTAAACTTGTCTTTACAGTAAAAATGTATATTTTCTATATAGTACTACAAATAAAGTACTGTATTATTTACAGTAACAAACTTTAACAGTAAAAATAGTTTTTGGTGTTTTTGTAAATCACCACTATTTAATATTTAATACAGCACAGTGTACTAGTTGTCCTGCCTTGAAACAGTGAATCATCTCATCGTCTGTCCCATCTGCAGCCACCGTGATGCCACACACCTTACAAAACAACATGCCACAAATTAATTTTCAAACTAGGCTACATTCATAATTATGACGTTTATCTCACAATTTTGATTAGGAATGGCGATTTTTTTTCCGTTACTGGTGAAAATGGGCTTCCATAGATAAAGATCGTTATGGTAAGTAAGTATCACGGTTGTGAGTAGTATCACTATACCACGGCAAGAATGAGGCAGATGTGCCTTTTGTCATTTATAAAAAGATAAATCACTTTTCTATAATACATCACTGATATTTCAAAGGAATAAATTACTTATTGACTTATACTTACAAAACAGCATCAATAAGTGATTAACATATGGGGGATCAAAATAAAATAAAAAAATAAAATAAAAATCAACCAGCCACCCTCCTCCCCTGACAAGTAAAGAACAGTCCCTCCATAAGTAAAGAACAGTCCCTAAAGTGCGGTGAGGTTTGTGGGCCGTTACCTAGGTTGACCATATTTTGATTTCCAAAAAAGAGGACATTCGGCAGGCCACGACATAGCCTACATTCGGCCGGCCACGACACAGCCTACTTAAATGATACTCGCAGTTTATTCAAAGATGCCTTATCATTTTAATATATTTAAAATTTATATGTATGGATAGAAAATTCAGTTATATTACAAAATAATATCTCTCAAAGACAGAAATTCAGATAGGCCCCAATAGGGGACACATACACACACTAGAGTGTGGCGATCCGAGCCGGACGGTACCCGACGGGTCGGGCCGGGTTTGGTCAGCTTTCAGTGAAAATGTAGTGTAAAATTAAATAAAATCCTATTGTCTGTCCTGTTTATTGCTTGGGCACTGTTATTTACGTGACAACACCTGAACATAACACACACAGACACACATTGGCTGTTTGTTTCTACCTCTCCCCTCGCTGGAAGTCTCGGACCTCCAGCCGCCCGCCTCCGCCTTGATTAAACGCTAAAACTAAAATAAAAGTTTGGTCAGCCTACCGTTATCTTGCGTTTGTCAGCTGCTCTCATGTTCCCTCCTTTTGTGAAGGTCTTGTTGCCGTCCTCTGCCAACCAGGCGTCATATGCCCCGCCGCGTATTCCCCCCACATTTGTTCGGAATATTTCAAAACTTCTAGCTTTAAATTAACACTGAAGTTGCGTCTTGTCACCATCTTATCTGTTTACAATCAGCTGAGAGTGCCTGGATGAGGGTTAATGTGTGTGTGGATGTGCGTCTGTGTGTGTGTGTGTGTGTGTGTGTTCATCTCTCTCGCACTCTGTTTAGATACCACTGACTAATATCCTATATTCCTGCCCGGCTTGACACATTCGCTCGCGGCTCGCACAGAAAATAGACCAGACACCGAAATGATCGCTGCAGCGCCGGCCGCGGAGCACGGCTGGATGACACAATCGGTTAACATGGGCGTTGAAAGGAAACTGGCTTCGCTTCTTGGCGCTTCGAGGCTATTCGCAGCGCTTTCGCGTCCGGTGTGGCCCTGGCGTAACGCAGTCGTTGTCAGCTGGTGACCTGAGGCTGGTGACGCATGGACATTGAAAATCATGACAAAGAAAAGACAAGGAAAAAGTAATTTTCTCTCAATGAAAAACGTAGTCTCACTGATACATATGACAAACTGCCAAAAACAAGCAATGAGATGCAGCAGCGAAACATGCGTTTGAAACAGCTGTTCTGTATTTCGAAACAGTCAATAACATTCAGTAAATAGCGAGGCCTGTTTCATTACTTTATATTCATGTAACAAATACACAAATGGAATCTGCATGAGAAATTCAGAAAAAGAAAAAAAATCGGTTATAATAATTATCTGCTTATAGTGATCAATTTCAATCAATCAACAGTGTTGGCCGTTAGTTTTGGCAGTAACTAATACTCTAACGCGTTAGTTTTTAAATTCAGTAACTCGGTTACCATTACCAAACGGTGCGTTACTCCGTTATTTTTGGCCAGGTTTTAAAATGGCGCGCAGCATGCAGTATTCCTTCACAAACTGAAGTTCCCTTTCACTAAAACATTTTAGCCCTAAACAATAAAAGATAGTCAAGTCAGATAGAGGTATATGAACAATTCTTACCAGAGCATCTTAATGAAACCCGACTCTCACCATCTCTGAAGTCACTGTCAACCTGCTGGCCTCACCACAGTGCTGTACATTAAGCGGTAGTGCTTCTGTAGATTTTTAGTCCCAGTAACGTTATATCCATTGTTATCCCGAGGAAGCTTTTAGCTCATTTTCCATATTTGTATCCAAGTACCGTAGTTGTAAAATGTTTAACTGCTTGACAGCAAGTGACTCCACTGTAGAAGGCGGTTGCATGTTTCCTATACCGTTCTATTGTTTTGTCAAGTTGTAATCTTGGTGACACCAACAGTACGGCGTATGCTCTGCTGCAACGACACTCTCTGTCACGCGTCCTGTCGGCGTCTTGTTTGGGTTGGTGTTTTTTGTACTGTCTAATGTCTGTTACTGTCCAGTCCGTTATTGTTCGTTTGTTCAGTCACGCCCTCAGGATGCTGGATCTGTACAAGGTTTTCTGGATTACATGCATGTTACTATGGATCCTCAACAACTGCTCTGCGCTACTACCAGACGTCGGCAGGTACAAACAACTCACCTACAGCCAGGTAGAGCTTCTTTAACTACACTCTTCTGTCCTCTGCAACGCGAAACTAGCAGTCAATCTTCCTCCAGAAATCTGTCGGAGGAAAAGAGGTAGGCGAGGAGGTGTACGCACCAGGCTGAGGAAGCGTCCCTTCAGACCCCCTCTTCCCTTCATCTTACTGGCAAATGTACACTCCCTCTGTAATAAAATGGATCTATTGCATGCCAAATGCCGGGTGGAGTGGGCCTTCAGAGATGCATGCATCATCGCCCTGACAGAAACCTGGCGCGATGGGGATGTCCCGGACACGGAGGTCAGTCCTGACAACTTTTCCAACCTGTGTACTGACAGGACCAGCCGGTTTGGCAAGGACAGAGGCAGAGGCGTCTCCATCTTTGTTAATAAACGGTGGTGCACAAACATCAAAGTCCGTACACCTGACGTGGAGATGCTGATGCTGTCACTGCGCCCCTTCCACCTCCTGAGGGAATTCCCCACTGTTGTAATCAGCTGTGTTTACATCCCACCAAGTGCTAACACCGGGCAGCAGCACAACTGGTAGTCGAGGGTGCTAGCCACATGATGGCTAAATATCCCGATGCCCTGGTGTTCATTACGGGTGATTTTAACAGCTGTAGACTTGACTGTGTCATGCCATCTTTCCACCAGTACATGGACATTCCAACGAGGAAGCACAACACTCTGGACTTATGTTATGGGAACATTTCTGATGCGTTAATCACCCACGCACACCCTCCACTCGGCTACTCCGATCACAATGTTGTTTTCCTGCTGCCACACTGCAAACCGGAACTGAAACGCAACAAGCCACACATCCACCGCACCGCCCTCTGGTCGGAGGATGCCATTACACAACTACACGGTTGCACAGATTGGGACATTTTTCAGGGCGATCTGGATCACAGGGTGTCACTGATCATGGACTACATTAATTTCTGTATCTCATGTACCATCCGCATCATAACTGTCAGGAGATATCCTAACTCCAAACCCTGGATCACTTACCACATTAAAAACAGCCTGAGGGAAAAGCACAAAGCTTTCCAACACAAGGACTGGACTGCTGTCAACTCACTCAACAGACAAATAAAGAATGACATCATCAAGGCCAAACACAAATACAAGGACAGACTGGAGCAGGAATTCAGCACCATGAACACTAAACAAGCCTTCCATAAAGTAAAGACTCTCACCGGTCACCAAGACCACTCTGCCACATGTCAGGAGCTGCTCAATGCCCTCGCCCCGGATGTACCTGCACACCCTCCATTCACCACATTGGATGTGCAGCAGCAGCTGAGCAGGTGCTAAGCTGGAAAGGTACCCGGGGCTGATAACATCTCAGCCAAGGTGTTAAAGATTTGCACCATGGAACTGCCCCCCCCCCCCTCTTCACTCCATCTTCTGGGACTTATACAGGTCAGCATCCATCCCCACCATCTGGAAAACATCAACCATCATCCCTGTACCCAAGAAAACTTGCCCCTCTGAACCAAATCACTACCGTCCAGTTGCACTCACCTCCATCATAATGAAATGCCTCATCCTCCACACCATCCTGCCAGTCATCAGACCACAGCTGGTCCCACATCAATTTGCATACAGGGCCAAACGGGGGACGGAGGATGCTGTAGCATGTCTCCTCCACCCCCTCCTTCAACACCTGGAATCACCTGGCACCTTTGCATCCATCTTCTTCATCAACTTCAGCTCAGCCTTCAACATAATCCAATGCCACCAGATGATCAAGAAGCTCCGTCACCTCAACATATCTCCACTCCTCATCCGCTGGGTTCACAACTTCCTCTCCAATAGACCACAGGCTGTAAGGATAGGAACAGTCACATCATCAACCGTCATCACCAACACCGGAGCCCCGCAGGGTTGTGTCCTCAGCCCTTTTCTCTACACCCTCTACACAAATGACTGCATCAGCCCCTCACCAATCACCACATACTACAAGTACTCAGATGACACTGCCATCTTAGGTCTGCTCAGTGACAATAACTTAATTACTGCCTACTAACATTCCATCTCTCACTTCACTCAGTGGTGCACCAATAACTTTCTGGAACTGAACGTGGTCAAAACAAAAGAAATGGTCATCTACACTTCATGCACACCCCCCTCTGGACTGGTCCCCACCTCCATCCATAACCAAACAGTTGAACAGGTCAGCCACTTCAAATACCTCAGACTCACTATAGACAATAAACTGACATTTGATCAACACATCACCGACATTCACAAAAGGTCCCAGGAGAGACTCCATGTCATCCGCAACAACTGGGCATAGCTTCATCACAGCTTTACAGGCTAAGCAAGATTGTTTAACTTGTTGTATGTGATTTAATGCTGTCATTGAGTTATTGTTGTGATAGTTTGCAGTTAGGTCATTGATTAGTTGGCTTCGCCAAAGCTAAGTGTTTAGTTTGTTAATACTGTTCACAAACAGATTCTTGCACACAACTAAACAATCTCTGCATTAATCCAGACCGTTTGCAACACAAAGCACATTGACATAGACTCATTAACAAATAGGCTTTCAACAGAGCTACACCCAAACAGGCATCTCAAAGTTCCTGCTTCTATTCCTTTGTCTTTGTCCTGACCACGCAGTCAGACAAATACCTCCCCTAACCTGAAGCCAGCTTTGATTCTGCCATCTTGTAGTTCCTTGTTGTCAGCCATTTTGTTTTGTAGACCAAACAGCTCTTTGATCACCACACCCGCCTTTGTCTTTCTCTTCTTTCTCTCTCTCTTACACACACACACACACACACACACACACACCAAGCTTGTATATAGTTAGTTAGAATTTGTGTGTTTTGGTTTGCTTTGCTAGTTTGTGAATAAATATAATTCTTTGGAATCATACCTGCTGTCTGTTTAATGTTGCACAAGAGTGAATGAATAGTCAACCTCTGCTGCGTCAAGAACTCCAAGATCCTTCAGGCGTTACTGTTAATTTTCGTTGTTGTCATTAATTTAATTATTAATCAAAACTCCAAATTAATAGTTTAGCATATTTTATGAGATTGATATCTTTAACTGGCTATCATTTTTCCCTTTACAGGAATGGTGCCCCATGAGGTGATTTAATTTTAACAAATGATTTATACCCTACTCAAGCTGGTAGAAATAAAATTAAGAATACTTTTGATCAACTTACAGTATTTAAATTGATAACGAAATTTTTTAAGTACCCAGTTTCACCCAAAACAAAAGAAATACATTACAAAAAAATCAATGATTTCTACCCATCTAGTGAATTTTTAAGACTAAGATTTGGATTCGAAAAGCAATGACTGTGTTTTCTGTGAAGGTGATATTGAAACAACAGAGCACCTCTTTGTTACATGCTCTCACACCCAGTTGTTCTGGAAATTATTCACGGATTGGTTAAAAAGAAAAAAACTCAGCAATGCCTGCTTTTGACTACAATAGTATAACTTTTGGCGTCATATTAAAAAACAAACAATGGGACTTATTGATAAATAATCTTAGCCAAATTCTTTATTCATAAAGCCAAATAATCTAAAGACCCCACCCGTCTTCGCTGATTGGTTTAGATGTCTACTTAACAATTAGTACAGCGGATTAGCAGATAAATTGTGCACTTTTTGATAAAAGCATGAAATTTCTACCATAGTTTGTACATACCATAAGGTTTATTTTCAGATGTGGAGGGAAGTCAGATTTGACCTCTGAGGCCCGGGAGAGGTCAAATTCAAGATGGCCGCCAATAATATTCAAATATGCTTAACTTTGGAACCAAACACAGTAGAAAAACGTTTAAGGTGTCATTTCCAACTAAATTTAGGGTGCCCATTCAGTTGATGATACTTTTGAAATCACCAGAATTCAAGAAAATGCATTTAGGTTAAAGTCATGGTCAAATTATGCAGACGGAGTAAGATAAAGGGTGCAAAAAGACGATTTATTTCCAACATAATAACAGTAATGATAATGATCATTAAAAATGTATTTACTTACAATATTTCAGTAGGCCTACTATGCTTCTTATACTGAAACTTGCTTTGAAATCAGTAATAACATGTCTACATTTACATGCCAGCTATTAGCTCTCAAGCCTGTTTGATACCAGCGGCACAGTGACCAAGCTGAAATCTCTAGAACATGCACTGTTCAATCATTCAACTGACTTCAGCTCATGTATGTTTCAGACTGTCTTCTAGTTTAGCTAGCAGAATTATTTTGATCAGTGCCCGCCTTTTTTTTCCTTTTTTTTTTTTTTTACCACAGAAGCTAGATAGCTAACTAACTAGGCAGACTCATCAATGTATTTGCATGTTAAGGCTTTACTCAACTATACTTATATTGGCGGCGTTTCCCAGATGGCTCGTAGTGCTAAGAGCTTCTAAAGAACACTCTTAAGCCTCCTGTGAAAGAAAAACGCATTTCCCAGATCGCTCTTAGCTTAAGAAGATCTTTCACTAAGAAGGAGTTGTAAGATCAAGCTAACCCACTCTTAACAGTCTTCTTAGTGACCAAATGCGCACAAATCCAGCCGCGTCAGGCAAATTAATTAATTACTGTCTGAGTAATTTTTTCCCTGTTTTTCTGAGTAATATTTTCTGTTTTTCTGAGTGATATTTTCTGTTTTTCTGGGTAATATTTTTTGTTTTTCGGAGTAATTTATTTATTTTTCTGTTTTTTGGTGTAATTTTTTCTGTTTTTCTGAGTAATTTTTTCCCTGTTTTCCATGGTAATTTTTTTCTGTTTTTCGGGGGGGGGTTCTGTTTTTCGTGGTCATTTTTTTCTGTTTTTCGTGGTCATTTTTTTTCCTGAACGAGGAGACGAGATACTTCAAAATCTCGCGAGAAGCTCCCACCTGGCACCTGCAAGTGACCGGTGCCTGCGTAAAGTCGACAAACTAATGATAACACCATCTACATGACTTAAAGACAAGAGTATCTCCCAGTGTCTCAAACCCAAAACAAAGTNCTGATAGGAGGGGCCAAATTTGAATGTGTGTTTACAAACAGCAACTGGAAAATCCTCCAGACCCTACCTTTAACTCAGAAAAAAATACTCCGAAAAACAGAAAAATTACCATGAAAAACAGAAAAATAAAAAATTACTCTGAAAAACAGAAAAAATTACTCAATAAAACAGACTTTTTTTTTTATTTGTCAAGTGAATGCAATACGCTTCCGTAGATATTGAAACAGTGCGCACCGTATATATTTTGATCTATTTTATACTTCAGATTTATGTTGTTTAGCATTAATTGGTGACAGAAAAGAACGAATTTGTCGAATATGTCCTTACTGTGCATATGACAATGAACGCTTTGAATCTTGAATCTATATGTTTTATGAAGACCCTGTGTGCTCTCAAAGCTGTGGCACAAGTTATATGAAGACCCTGTGTGCTCTCAAAGCTGTGGCACAAGTTACGCACCGAAATCTGGCGGAAGAAAAATAATAATCAGAAGAAAAATAAGTATGAGGAATAACAAGTGTGTTCCTCTATGTGCTGTGCACATCAGGCACACAAATAAAATGAATCATCATCACTATCATTTATCATAATTTGTCCGCACATATCCCACAAATGCATGCACATATAAGATAGTTTACCGCATCCAAAAAATGCATCAGGCCACAAGATAGTTTACCGCATCCAAAAAATGCATCAGGCCACAACAGAAACACATCCACCCTCCAAACTTGCGACATTCAGATATCAGGCAACTGACAGGTGTAATTGAGCTCAGCTGGAACCACATCAATGGATGCTCCACCCGCTACTCTATATAAAGGCGTTGCCACATCACACATGTGTGAGATACCATGGCTGCTTTACAGCATATTCTCGCTGCTAACTAACAGTGTCGCCGTGTGCGAAGCCAAACCATATATGTAAATGCATTTGTGTGTCACTCGACGTGCTGTCAGACCGGGCTGTCCAAATGAAGTACCGAGATACAACGCCTCATCAACTAGTGTCTCCACACATCCGGAGGGCAACCTGGTGCAATTTTGCCCTCAGCCCGGAGGTGCAATGCCTGGCTGCGCTGCGTTTTTACACAGTGGGGAGCTTCCTGGACGTGGTGGGAGATGGCACTGGCCTCAGCAAGGTGTCTGTGTTTTTTTGTTTAAATATAATACATTTCCTAATGATTCTCTTACCAAGACTACTTCTTATTTAGTTGTAGTCTTGTTTTCATCATGAAAATAGGTCATTAACAAATATTTATCGTCTTAGTTTTTCATTAGAATTATTAGAACACACATACACACGAGCAGCAGGGAATTAGTACATTAGGTAGCAGCGCTGTGTGTGACTTATGCGCTGATTAAGTGGTGGGTGATCGATTTGCCTAACATCGATTGTTTCAGCACCGCGGTAGTGGACAGCTCCTGTTAAGAGCTTCTTAAAGAGCGATCTTAAGAGCGATCCTTAGAAGGGCATTAAGAGCGCATCTGGGAAACACTCGTATCTTAGCAACCCTTCTTACCAAAGACGTCCTTAACTGTGCTCTTAAGTCTTAAGATCGCTCTTAACTGGGAAACACGACCATTGTCTGTACATAGTCAGTCAGTTTACCTGGTAGGATATTTATGTCAGAAGTGCTCTCTATCTCGTCACTTGTGCATACTGTAGCCTACTCATCAAGTTGCCTACTGCCTACATGGCTACTGGCATTAGCTACTGATGCCCTAGAGGGCCATCGGCTGATAATGATGTGCTTAGCCGGAAAAAATAACCACACATCCCAGTAAATGATAACTAATTACTGAATAATACATGAGAGTAAAAAGTAATTTAAATATTTTTGGTGTTCATTAAAAAAAAATGTAAAAAAACAAAAAAAAAAAAAAACCTTGACCTTGACCTAAATGCATTTTCTTGAATTCCATTGATCTCAAGAGTATCACTAACTGAATGGGCACCCTAAACTTAGTTGGAAATGACACCTTAAATGTTTTTCTATTGTGTTTGGTTCCAAAGTTAAGCATATTTGAATATTATTGGCAGCCATCTTGAATTTGACCTCTCCTGGGCCTCAGAGGTCAAGTCTGACTTCCCTCCACATCTGAAAATAAACCTTATGGTATGTACTAACTATGGTAGAAATTTCATGCTTTTTTCAAAAAGTGCACAATTCCTCATAATTTGAGAGCTTATCCGCTGTACTAATATGACGTTTTAGATAAACTACTCATTTTTGTTGAATTTTAGAGATTAAGATTGTATTTGTCTGTAAGATTGTATTTGTCTGATCTGAAGGTTTATTCTGTGAACAGAAAACATGTTGTGTGACTGATGAAGTTTAGTTGTCAGAGACTAAATAGGCCTACATTCATCATAAACTATACGGAGTCTACTGTATATTAATATTAGATGGTTTAATTATTGAAGTATTTAGCAACACAGAGACTTGTGGTCAGTGGGATGTGAGGATTCTTAAAATAACATCAGATTCATGCCCTGACTGTATCTGACTGAGCCTTAATGAAAGCTGTTGTCTTGTAATTTTTTTTCCTCTGAAAATATTAACCTTATAGTCAAACAGAGTTTATTCAGCCTGTGTAGTTGAGGGGACAGGTGAAACTTCTTTAACTTTATTGTTTAATTAAGTTTCATTTAAGATATTATATAAGATTTACCCAACACAATTTTTTGGCAAGGTTTAATATTGATACTGATTTGTTATGTAAATTATGTGGGAATGAAGAGGAAATAATTCATCATCTGTTTTATCAATGTGCATTTTCAAAAGCATTCTGGACTGATGTACACAGGGCCGCCAACTCTCACGCATTGGCCGTGAGACACACGCATTTGATTGGCTTCACACGCTGTCGCGCCACACCCCCGATTTCTCACGCTTAAGTGTCCGTCTGAACTGGCTGTCGGCGTCCGCTCAATATGGTACACAAAGGGTTAACAACATAGACATATATACGTAGACGCCGCATTGACTGCCTGAGCGCGTCCTGCACCGCCGCCATCTTGGATGGGTCTTGCTTCGCCTCCACAGTGCATTCACTTCTATTGAGGAAGGAGCTGTAACCACAAGTAAAATAGAATAACTCACTGAATTTTCAACTGATTTTCACACAGTTTGGTTTGTTACAAACGGCACACATGTAGTTATGATACAGGATGCTTTCGTACATTAAAAATGCGGGATTTCATGCTTTAATACTTTCTGCAGATAGCAACAGCATGTTATTTAGGTCACAACACAGTTATTTTATTCACCTCAACCCCAGAGTGCGATGGATATATATATATATATATATATATATATAGATAGATATATATAGATAGATATAGATATAGATATACACACACATATACACATATATATATATAGGCTATACTGTATATACTGTATAAACACAATATACACAATACAAAACATAGTATAGCATATTAATAAATTTATTGATATATTTTAATAAAGAAAAAGCTTGATTGTTGATTGAGTTTATTTCTCACACACACTCACTCTCTTTTATACCCACAGCCACCAGACTTCATAATTCTTTGTTAAACAGATGATCTTACAGACTATTTGAAATTTCCTTTGGTGATTAATAAAGTTCTTCTTATTCTTATTACACTGACTGCTGTAATCCCTCAAAAGTAGTAAAAAACATTTTCAATATTTACATAAACACTGAAATTAATTTTGGTATTTGTATTATAACTATGAAAATGGGACTGTGGTCAAGATAATTTGAAAAAAGATACAGAAGGATGAGCAGCAGGGGATATTTGCAGCACAGCTGGTGGAAAAGTGAATATGTGCACAAAGGTGTGCTATACATAATATGCTATACTATGTTTTGTATTGTGTATATTATGTTTATACACTATGTTTATACAGTATATATACTGTGTATATATCCCACTCTGGGGGTTGAGGTGAATGAAAGAACTGTGTTGTGACCTAAATAACATGCTGTTGCCATCTGCAGAAAGTATTAAAGCATGAAATCCCGCATTTTTAATGTACGAAAGCATTCTGTATCATAACTACACGTGTGCCGTTTGTAACAAACCAAACCGTGTGAAAATCAGTTGAAAATTCAGTGAGTTATTCTATTTTACTTGTGCATACAGCTCCTTCCTCAATAGAAGTGAATGCACTGTGGAGGCAAAGCGAGACCCATCCAAGATGGTGGCCGGCTAGGACGTCGGCTCCAATAGGCAGCGGCAGTCAATGCGGCGTCTATGTATATATGTCTGTGGTTAACAATCGTTGGTGTCTACCATACGTCCCGCCTCTAATCTCGTATTGCTCATCGATTGGCTCTACCGTTATTTTGGTAACATGTGATTGGTCCTCCCCAGCGCCGCTCTCTCCACTGACTTTGTGGGTGTGCGTCACCGTACAGTTCACGGCAGTTCGTGAGGGAACGACATATACACGCACGTCACCGTTAGCGCTCCACACCGGAGCGCCGAGTGTGAACGGTGAGTCGGTTGGTTCAGTAAATAAGCTAAACAATCACCTGTTGATGTTAGGCTAACTGAATGGCGTTCCTTGGCAACTCTTTGCTAGACAACGAGATGCTAACGAGCTAATACTAGCTGAGCTAAGTTTGGCAACTATTAGATCAATATTATATGCCAGAGAACATGAAATTCCACTTCACATGCTCCATCAGCAATCATAGATGTTATGTAGTGATGACACAGTTCACATTAATGTTTGTAGTAAGATGACATGATATAATCTGTCTGAATAAATAAAGTGTAAACACTATAAATAATAGCTCCTTCAGTGACAGTCTTCAGCATCCATGGTGTGTGAAGGAGAGACTTAGGAGAATAGAGATCCACTGCTCCCAGTAAAAACACCAACACTGAGTCATATTTATGTAATAGATATTGGGTGTAAGTGCAACATTTTGCACACAGTTGTATTATAATGATTTTGGAGCATTTACATTTTTGTTGATTTATTTTATTTATGTTTAACATGATGAAGCTGACTAACTTGTGTTGACATTATGGCTGTTCTTTAGCCTATATACATTCAGATGTTGTTTAATGAATTACACAATTGTAAAACATACAGTATGTTTTCCTCAGGCTACAACAATCAAAATCTATGACTGTTGCATCTCAAATTGTCCCACTGTTCACATGTCTTGCATCAATATATTTTTTGTCAGATGACAAGTAGTAGAGAGACTGGAGGAGATGGAGGAGGTGGAGGAGGAGAGGCAGGAAGAGAGACAGAAGGAAATGGAAGAGAGACAGGAGGAGATAGAGGAGAGACAGGAGCCTCACAGGTGAGATTGAATCGTGAAGGATATATGTTGATAGTGAGATTCAGCATTGTGACTAGGGGTAAGTAAAAATATTGATTCATGCATAATATATGTTTTTACCCGATATCAATATCAATTCGGATCACTATTACCAACCCAACTGCAGACCGCAGGCTGGTACTGAAGTTAAGCCCCTTCGGAGTATGCTGTTATTGTTATTATTATAGTTTACCCTGGGAAGCACATAGGGACAGATGTGGTCAAGTTATCAGTGTATATTCATGTAACTGATAACATTAGAGAATACATTAACCGAGACATTCTTGTATTTAGTGTAGATATCTAAATATGCATTATAAAGCAGTGGTCAGTTTCACATGACGTGAAATTGCATTAAAAAATCATCAATGTACAGGTCGCCGCCATGGAGCACTTTTATGTCCCTACCAATGTGAAAGTCAAACCTACGCCCTTTGAGCCAAAGCAAAAAAAGTCCCTGTTTCAATGCGCAATACAGACCGCTACGTTGGATGTTGGTGGCGCTGTGGCCCAATTGACACCGGGATTGCACTCAGAAGAAGAAGGAGAAGAAGAAGAAGAAGAAGAAGAAGAAGAAGAAGCTCGATTTCCCCCCTTCGTTTCAGGTATGTATGTTAAGTGTTTGTGCTCTTAAACTTTAAGTAACATTTGCATATTTGTTTTTTGTGTGTTGTGAGATCATTTAAAGGCATTTCGAGAGCTTTGTACATATTATTTTGAGGTTTCAATGCAGCTGTAAAAGTATACTATAGGTTGATGCCTAATTAATTTTGTCTGTTTTATCTATACAAAACCAAATCTCTATGCTGCTTTATAATTGTATATTAATTACTGTATAGTAGTATATACAAATTAGAATAATTTGTTATGTATGTATAAAGCATCATATACAGTAGGTGCGTACATTTTGTTTTAGACAAAATTAATTATCAACCCCCCACTGTGTTCTTGGTTCATTCTTCATAGGTGACAGGGTTAAGTCTGTTCATGAGGCTTGCCACCATTGCAAAGCTGGTCCTGGTGTTACACCACTCCAATGCAGATGCAGAGAGAGAGACTAAAACCAGGAACAGCCTGGCTCTGGATGGAACCCTGTCATCAATAATGACAATAAAGATGGCTGGCCTGGAGTCCTGCTTCACGTGGGAGGCCTCCCCTGACATCATCAAGGCCTCAAAAAAGGCCACAAGCAAGTACAACAAAGCACACAGGACTTTGACAGTAGCCTCGCTATTTTGGGAATTGTTTGTATAAATGGTTAAACTTTAATTTAAATTTTTTTAAATTTAAATTGGTATTAGCTGCATGTAGTTCGTCACGATAACATAGCTTTTGGGGGTTTTCATTTTTATTTAAATGTTTCTTGCATGATGTTGCATATCTGTTTACTATTTGTTGACTTTATTTTTATACAGAATCCCAAAGTAAACATGCACAAATTTGAGCCATGTTGTGTCTTGTGTCTTACTGTTGGGTCAGTTGGTTCAGTTGGTGCACTCTGAGTTAGGCTAATACATTGAGAACTACTGATGTATGGAAAATGGTATATTTAAAAAAAAATAATAATAAAAAATAAAAAGTTTTTGTTGTATGGTAATGACTCTGAATGGGCCATACAAAAAATTGCAGTGTATGTGGCAAAATTTCGGTTGGCTCCACCAAATCTCACTCCAAGGTTTTTTGAAAAGTTGGCAGCCCTGTGTACAGCATTATATAAGGACAATAACAGGACAAGTAATTCTTTTACAGAAAAGGACAATTTTCATTTATTTTGAAGAAAATCTGGATGATGATACAGTCTTTTTTGTTCAATTAAGCTTGATGCTTGGGAAATTCCACACTCACAAGAACAAATGGACAGACGCCAAACCAAACGCTGATCTCTTTGTTTTGGAACTGCAGCGATACGCCATTACAGTTAAAGACTGTAAAAATAACAAAGCGGTCAGAACAAACCGTGTGCTTCAAAATCTCAGTATTCATCCCAGTTAATGAGGTATGTGTACACAATTACTGGTAAACCCTGGCAATAATGGTTGTAATATTGTGTTCTTGCATTGTTGGCTTTTTTTTTTTTTTTGTTTTGTTTTCTCTCTTTCTTTGGGGGGTCTTGTTTGTTTGTCTGTTTGTTTGTTTGTTTGTATGTATATCTGTACTGGATGTGATCTGTAGCTGTGTCAATAAAATTTAATTAAAAAAAAAAGTTTAGGAGACAGGTCAAACTGATATGATGCTGATTTACAGGAGAATTCATGTGAAATGGAGGATAAACCATGAACATAAACTACAGATCACCTGTAAAGCTCTTTAGTAAATTAATCTATTATAATTAAAACAACTGGAGACTGACAACATACTGATACAGGGGGTCTGATCACTTTTTTAATGAATTGACATCATTCCAGACAGGATGTTAGTGTGTCTGTGACTTCCTGTACGGACTGAAGGCTGCTGGAAAGTGTCTGGAAAGTGTCTGGAAACTGTCCGACTTCACCGCAGCTTTTTGTCACCGCCCCCCGCTGCGGCCGCCTGCTCTCGTCTTCTTCCCAGGCGAGGCGCAGTTCATCTCGAACGAGCCTTTTGTAGATATGTCTATGGGGGTGAACACTGACTCCAGAAGATGGCAGCAGTGTTCCAAAAAGAACAACAAAAGGTGAGGTAAGAGTAGTCCCCTGGTGGAATGACGAATGCAGCAGAGCAATAAAAGAAAGAAACAAGGCTCTTAGAACGTTAAGAAAGAACATGTCAATAGAGAACCTTGTAGATTACAAAAGGAAAAGGGCTGTTACCTGAAGGATAATAAAGGAAGCAAAAAAGGAAACATGGAGAAACTATTGTTCATCCATAGGAAGAGAAATAAAACTACAAAATGTTTGGGCAATGTTTAAGAAAATGAGTGGGAAAAAAAGTTCTGGTAAAATCCCAGCGTTGGTCATTGGTCAGAGGTTAGCTATAGCAAACAAAGAAAAGGCAGATGTGTTAGGTGAGACATTTGCTGCTGTGCATAGCGGTGAACACCTGGGTGATAAGCATAGGCAGCAAAAGGAGAGGATACTCAGAGAACTTGGAGAGGTAAGGAAGAAGAAAGAAAGCTTTACAACAACACTAGACATGGAATTAACAATGCAAGAACTTAACGTAGTGCTTAAAGGTACTGGGTACACAGCCCCAGGGGAAGATCAGCTCTGTTATGCCATGTTCCGGCAGCTCCCTGAAGTGTCATTAAATAAAGTGTTGAAATTCTTTAATAAAATCTGGAGAGATGGAGATGTTCCAAGTAGTTGGAAAAGGGCATTATATTGCCATTTAACAAGCCAGGGAAAGATCACACTAACCCTAGTAACTATAGACCAATAGCTCTCACATCCCACCTGTGTAAATGGATGGAAAAGATTCTTGTACACAGACTTTCGTATGTATTGGAACAGAGAGAATTAATAAAGGATATTCAGTGTGGGTTTAGAAAGAGTCAGTCCACTACAGAAGCACTAGTTAGGGTAAGTAATGATATTGAAAAGGCATTAAAGATGAAAGAAACAATGGTAATTGTATTTTTCGACATAGAATAAGCATATGATTCAATGTGGAGGGAAGGTTTACTTATTAAGTTAAATCAAATGGGCATTAATGGAAGAATGTATAATTGGATAATGAGCTTTCTCTCAGACAGGAGAATAAGAGTGAAAGTTGGGGCAGAACTTTCAAAAGAGTTTAAAGTGGAAAACGGTACCCCACAAGGGAGTGCTATTAGCCCAGTGTTGTTCAACATAATGATAAATGATATTTTTGCAAATGTAGAAGGAGGTATTAGATCAGCTTTGTATGCAGATGATGGGGCCGTCTGGATGAGGGGGAGAAATGTTTCTCATGTGATGGAAAAAATAAAGAGAGCAGTTGAGGAAGTAGAGAGATGGTCATACCAATGGGGCTTTAAGATGTCAGTAAATAAGTCCTGCTATATGATGATCACAAGTAAGAGAAAGATTGAGGTGGAGAACATAACAATATATGGTCAGCCACTAGAGAGGGTGGCTGAATTTAAGTATCTGGGCCTATGGCTTGACAGTAAATATTCATGGAAAAAACAATTTGAGTTCATGGAAACTAAATGTAAAAAAGTCATTGATTTGCTGAAAGCTGTGGCTGGATGTGACTGGGGGGCAGACAAACAGGCTCTTCTTGACATGTATAGGGCACTCATGAGGTCGATACTTGACTATGGATGCATAGTGTATGGTGCAGCAGCTCAAACATCATTACATAGATTGGACAGATTACAGTACAGAGCATTACGTGTATGCACGGGAGCCATGAAGACTACCCCCATTAATAGAAGCAGGAGAGATGCCTCTGGAGTTATGGAGAGAAAGGTTATCATTAGCTTATTGGATCAAGCTTAAAGGAAGTGGGGCAAAGAATCCAGCTGCACAAGTTCTACAAAGCTGCTTGGAATATTCCAGGTTTCAGAGGAAAGGGTTTGGGTGGACAGGAAATGAATGGGCCAAAAAGTATGGGATAGATAATTTAGAATTCACACAGCCCAGTCCAGTCAGTATGGTCCAAGTATGGGATAGATAATTTAGAATTCACACAGCCCAGTCCAGTCAGTATGGTCCCACCATGGATCTACCCTGAAGCAAAGGTGGACATGAATGTTTGTAATATGAAGAAAGAATGGCGACTGAGTGAAATGGGTGAAAGAACTAGTGAATACCTAAGAACTAGGTATTACAACTACCTCAAAATATTTACAGATGGATCTAAGAACACAAAGGAGTGTGTGGGAGCAGGGGTGTACATACCATTATTTGGAGTGAACATTTCAAAACGCCAGTCAGACCACTTGTCAGTATTCACAGCAGAAATGGTGGCTGCAATTATCAGTCTACAGTGGGTGGAGGAGGTCAGACCAGATAGGGTGGTGATATGTACAGATTCAGTTGCTATTTTGGAAAGCCTACAGTCAAAAAGCATAATCAGGGAAGATTTGTTCATTGAAGTACAGCACAGTTTGTTCAGACTTCACAGGGGTGGAATTGAGGTACAGTTCTGCTGGGTGCCAGCTCATACAGGGGTGAAGGGAAATGAGGTAGCTGATAACCTAGCAAAAAGGGCTCTGGAAAAGAACATAACAATCACAATACCTTATGGAAAAGGAGAGGGTAAAAAAATGATAAGGGCGATAGGCAAGGAAATTTGGCAGAAAAGATGGGAAGATGATCAGAAAGGAAGAAAATATCACAACATACAAAAATCGGTTATAACAAAAATCTTTAAAGAAAGGAACAGAAGAGAAGAAATCATCATGATGAGGCTTCGAGTTGGTCATACTGGTCTGAATGACACAATGAATTTAATTGGGAAAAAGAATACTGACAAGTGTGAGAGATGTGGTGTTAAGGAAAATGTGGAACATATTTTAATACACTGTCTAAAGTATGCTTCAGAGAGAGAGAGGCTACAGAGGAAAGTCAGAGCAGCGCAGCAGGACTGGAGTATGGCTGGAATTCTAGGAACTGAAGGGGAAAGAGAAAAGATCCAAGTTGTAAGGAAAGCATTATTCAGCTTTCTGAAAGAGACCCAGTTGATGGGTAGAATCTAGAGGTGGGGATATGACGCTACACACTCTTGTACAGTAGGTGGCGGTATGCACCTGAACGTTGCTTGCGATCCGCCATTAAACGAAAGAAGAAGAAGGAGAAGATGACAGCAGTGCAGCACCAAGGATGCAAGTTGCCGTAAAAAGGAAGAAGACACGGAGCGGAACCCTTTAGCTTTTTGTTTAACAGACGGTCCAACTTCTGCGGTGCACATCCTTATTGCCATTGGCTGTTAGTTGTGTGCTTCGACACGGGTGGCAGAACCAAAAAAGTAAAGTAAAAACCCAATTTGTGATTTTTTTATTTTTAATTACCACGTGTTAAATAAGACATATACAAAACTAACTCGTGATCGTCAGCTTTCTCTCAACCTGTTTTGCGAGTTAGGCAGACCTAAAGGGTTACTAAGCACACGTTAGTTAACATAGAGCTGAGATTGATTAGCTGCCGCAGCTAGTGCTAGCTGCAAAAGGTAACCCAGGTGACGCAAGCTTTCTTATGTTTAGAAACTATGCAACGTCATTGGCGGAAAATACGTGTTTTTAGGGACAGTTTTATAATTCCCGCACCGATGTGTTGCCTTGAAAACAAGAGCTGACAACAGGTGGACAGATTGTAACGTTACCTGCTAATATTTGAATGTCACGCTAATGGTAGTAATCGTTTTGAAGACGCTAACGCAAACTGTTTTGCTTTAATCTAGACTGCACCTTCACCATGGAAGCAGAAGTTGAGTTTTTACGGGATCAAGGTAAGGACAAAGCACGGAGGACACACGAGCAGATTGTAAGGGCCATCAGCCAAAAGCTGACTCAGAGGGGACGTTTGACCTCAGTGTACAGAAAGAGACAGGCTGCAAATCAAAAATAAGCCATTGTGACTGCTCCAATAAATAGACGGGCCAATGAGTGAATTGCAATTTTGATGTTCAAAGCCCTTTTGGAAGAAAATAAGGAAAATATTTTCAAAAAACACAATTGTCCAAACAAATTCATATAGCCTACTTTTTTCCACATAGCTTAGTACAGGCTTAAGTGTTGTTTTGTCATACCTTGACAGTTTTTCATCATCAGAGGTGTCACTGATGATGACGACAGACGCAGTTGTCGAAACTGTCACGGTATTACAGGATGTAATTGTCTTGTAGTTGTAATTGTAACAAATCACAGCCGTGACGATATTGCTTAAATATGTATATATATATGTATGTATGTAGGCTATATATATATGTATATATATATATA
>NC_065527.1:39305584-39306980 GCF_006386435.1 Epinephelus moara | reverse complement strand
CCCATTTCCAGGCACCGATTTTTGTCACTTCATAACACACTGCTTTCCTGGAGCTACTGTAACCGTCCTGTTACAGAAGCTTCCAGGTCTGTTTCTGTCACTCCCCCCCTCCATCAAACGAGTGATTATCCATGTTGGAACAATTGATACAGCTTACAAATGGTCCAAACACACCAAAAGGGTCTTCAGTGATCTTTTTAAGCTCCTATTGAACTCAGGACTGTCCGTGTTCATCTCTGGTCCAATTCCCACACTTGGCCATGGGTCAGAGAGCTTCAGCAGGATCCTTAGCCTACACACTTATCTCCTGTCGGCCTGCAGGGCTCACAACGTAGGCTTCATTGACAACTTTGGGGACGACATTCCTTTTTTAAGCCGGACGGGCTCCATGCCAATACACTGGGCAGCCGCATGCTAGCGGCTAATTTACAGCATGTCACAGCAATCCTGTCCATGTGCCTGACTATTTACCTCCAGCACACCTGCCCCTCCCCTCCCCCTTCTTCTATGGTGCTGACTCAGAGTATTGTCCACAGTGAGAACTCCCCCTACGGGCACCATCAGCACCAACTCCAACTTTAAAGCTGTGAATAATAGTAACCTCCTTCACACTGCACCTGTCACCTGGCAGTGCCTGTGATCACTACCTCGAGCCTCTACCTTCGGCAGAACTGGATCTGACATCATCAGATTTGGATTAATAAACGCCAGATCCATAGCAAAAAAATCGTTCGTTTTGAATGATTTCTTTGTATCCAATAACCTGAGCCCTATTCCAGAAAGCAAGATTAGTGAAAACTCTGAGTATGTTGAGCCTGAGATGAGGGAAACTCTGAGTTTTCCGTTTCACAAAGCCAGTTCAGCTACCCTGAGTCAGTTACTATGGAAACTTACTCCGTAAAGCTTTATCTAAGCCTGAGGCTGATCGCTCGCTGAGCGCGTAGCAGGAAGGAGAAACAGGAGAACCTTTAGTAAATGAAGTCGTGGACGTTATTGGGGCACAGTTTATTCAGAGACTGTTGTGTAAAGAGAGGGTGTTTAGACCCCAAAGGAGTGTCTGTATGAAAGATACAATTTCACCTCACACTATAATTTATCTTAACAATCTGTTTCACCCAGATACATCAATTATTACACATTGTGGATTTACATTATCATCGGAGCAAATTTTATGCATTGCCCTTTGATTCTTTTCTTTAGCCTATAACATCAGAGACACTGAACATAGTCTCGCCACCAGACCATCAGAGATCTCCGCCTTCTGATAGTCTGGGGACACTCCTTTCTAAAGTGTGTTTAACACACCGGCGAAAACGGCCGGCAACAAAGCAACGCCTCTTGCATTTTTGAAAAGGACACGCCTTCTCGGAAATGTGCGCTCGGTTGGGGTCTCTAG
>NC_065527.1:39301292-39305091 GCF_006386435.1 Epinephelus moara | reverse complement strand
GTCTCATATGCAGAAGCTCTAAAGAGAATAAGAAAGGAGGGAGCTCACAGTATGGATGTCAGTGGAAAGGGACAGAGGGATACAGTGGAGAGAGCAAGCACTCAAGGAAATCAGACCCAAATACGAGGGCCCCCTGTACCAGAGCAAAGGACATGCTCACATAAATGTAAAGTGGATGACAGTACCATGGTAGTGAAAAAAGAGAACTTTGTGGCTTTTATCTGCCATGCCATCAATGTAGCAGTAAACGTGAAGAAAAGTGATAAAATTAAGACAATTGTAGAGGCAGCAGGAAAATTTCCCCGACATGAAAGAAATTAAAGCTGATCAGATACATACACTGTTGACAGTAGCAGAAGCTGCAGAAAACACCAAAGATGTGGCTTGATGCACTATTTATGGTTATACACATTCTTCAATGGAATGCCAGAAGTTTGTTAGCTAATAGTCAGGAGCTTAAAAGATATATTTATGATCTGGAAGTAGTTCCAGATGTTATTTGTGTTCAGGAAACTTTGTTGAGACCACAGATAGATTTTAGGATCCCTGGATTCAGCGTAGTTAGACATGACAGAGATGATAAGCATAGTGGAGGAGGTTGTGCCACATTTATCAAAGATGGGTTGGCCTACAGAGTGATCACCTCACCTAAAGAGATAGAGCGTGTTGTAGTAGAGCTCTGCAGCTCACAGAAGGAAAGAAATTTGAAGATAATAAACTTCTATAATCCATGCAGGAACTTAACATGTGACATGTTTAAAGAAATAGCAGGTATAGTATATAAGAAAGAAATTTGGTGTGGGGATTTCAATGCTCATAACAGCTTATGGGGCAGTAATCTTACAGACAATAATGGGAGTGTAGTTGAGGAAATGATGGATGAGAGAAATCTGGTTTGTATTAATGATGGAAAAGGAACCAGAATAAATGTTAACAGAGGAGCAGTATCAGTACTAGATCTTACTCTGGTGTCAGATAAAATGGTGAATATTTGTGAATGGTATGTTAAAGATGACACTACACTAGGAAGTGATCATTTTCCAATTATTACCACAATAAATGATAATGTGTGCAAGCAAGAAGGGTATACAGTCACCAGATGGTGCATTAGTAAAGCTAACCGGGAACATTTTAGGTTGTGTTGTAAGGAGACTGCACACATGGTAACACTTGAAGGAAATATTGAGGAATGTGCTAGTGAAGTTACAGAGCATATCTTAAATGCTGCAAATCTTTGTATCCCAAAAAGAACAACAAAAGGTGAGGTAAGAGTAGTCCCCTGGTGGAATGACGAATGCAGCAGAGCAATAAAAGAAAGAAACAAGGCTCTTAGAATGTTAAGAAAGAACATGTCAATAGAGAACCTTGTAGATTACAAAAGGAAAAGGGCTGTAGCCCGAAGGATAATAAAGGAAGCAAAAAAGGAAACATGGAGAAACTATTGTTCATCCATAGGAAGAGAAATAAAACTACAAAATGTTTGGGCAATGTTTAAGAAAATGAGTGGGAAAAAAAGTTCTGGTAAAATCCCAGCGTTGGTCAGTGGTCAGAGGTTAGCTATAGCAAACAAAGAAAAGGCAGATGTGTTAGGTGAGACATTTGCTGCTGTGCATAGCGGTGAACACCTGGGTGATAAGCATAGGCAGCAAAAGGAGAGGATACTCAGAGAACTTGGAGAGGTAAGGAAGAAGAAAGAAAGCTTTACAACAACACTAGACATGGAATTAACAATGCAAGAACTTAACGTAGTGCTTAAAGGTACTGGGTACACAGCCCCAGGGGAAGATCAGCTCTGTTATGCCATGTTCCGGCAGCTCCCTGAAGTGTCATTAAATAAAGTGTTGAAATTCTTTAATAAAATCTGGAGAGATGGAGATGTTCCAAGTAGTTGGAAAAGGGCATTTATATTGCCATTTAACAAGCCAGGGAAAGATCACACTAACCCTAGTAACTATAGACCAATAGCACTCACGTCCCACCTGTGTAAATGGATGGAAAAGATTCTTGTACACAGACTTTCGTATGTATTGGAACAGAGAGAATTAATAAAGGATATTCAGTGTGGGTTTAGAAAGAGTCAATCCACTACAGAAGCACTAGTTAGGGTAAGTAATGATATTGAAAAAGCATTAAAGATGAAAGAAACAATGGTAATTGTATTTTTCGACATAGAAAAAGCATATGATTCAATGTGGAGGGAAGGTTTACTTATTAAGTTAAATCAAATGGGCATTAATGGAAGAATGTATAATTGGATAATGAGCTTTCTCTCAGACAGGAGAATAAGAGTGAAAGTTGGGGCAGAACTTTCAAAAGAGTTTAAAGTGGAAAACGGTACCCCACAAGGGAGTGCTATTAGCCCAGTGTTGTTCAACATAATGATAAATGATATTTTTGCAAATGTAGAAGGAGGTATTAGATCAGCTTTGTATGCAGATGATGGGGCCGTCTGGATGAGGGGGAGAAATGTTTCTCATGTGATGGAAAAAATAAAGAGAGCAGTTGAGGAAGTACAGAGATGGTCATACCAATGGGGCTTTAAGATGTCAGTAAATAAGTCCTGCTATATGATGATCACAAGTAAGAGAAAGATTGAGGTGGAGAATATAACAATGTATGGTCAGCCACTAGAGAGGGTGGCTGAAATTAAGTATCTGGGCCTATGGCTGGACAGTAAATATTCATGGAAAAAACAAATTGAGTTCATGGAAACTAAATGTAAAAAAGTCATTAATCTGCTGAAAGCTGTGGCTGGATGTGACTGGGGGGCAGACAAACAGGCTCTTCTTGACATGTATAGGGCACTCATGAGGTCGATACTTGACTATGGATGCATAGTGTATGGTGCAGCAGATACTTGACTATGGATGCATAGTGTATGGTGCAGCAGCTCAAACATCATTAGATAGATTGGACAGATTACAGTTCAGAGCATTACGTGTATGCACGGGAGCCATGAAGACTACCCCCATTAATGCTCTGTTAANTAGTGTATGGTGCAGCAGCTCAAACATCATTACATAGATTGGACAGATTACAGTACAGAGCATTACGTGTATGCATGGGAGCCATGAAGACTACCCCCATTAATGCTCTGTTAATAGAAGCAGGAGAGATGCCTCTGGAGTTACGGAGAGAAAGGGTATCATTAGCTTATTGGATCAAGCTTAAAGGAAGTGGGGTAAAGAATCCAGCTGCACAAGTTCTACAAAGCTGCTGGGAATATTCCAGGTTTCAGAGGAAAGGGTTTGGGTGGACAGGAAATGAATGGGCTAAAAAGTATGGGTTAGATAATTTAGAATTCACACAGCCCAGTCCAGTCAGTATGGTCCCTCCATGGATCTACCCTGAAGCAAAGGTGGACATGAATGTTTGTAATATGAAGAAAGAATGGCGACTGAGTGAAGTGGGTGAAAGAACTAGTGAATACCTAAGAACTAGGTATTACAACTACCTCAAAATATTTACAGATGGATCTAAGAACACAAAGGAGTATGTGGGAGCAGGGGTGTACGTACCATTATTTGGAGGGAACATTTCAAAACGCCTGTCAGACCACTTGTCAGTATTCACAGCAGAAATGGTGGCTGCAATTATCAGTCTACAGTGGGTGGAGGAGGTCAGACCAGATAGGGTGGTGATATGTACAGATTCAGTTGCTATTTTGGGAAGCCTACAGTCAAAAAGCATAATCAGGGAAGATTTGTTCATTGAAGTACAGCACAGTTTGTTCAGACTTCACAGGGGTGGAATTGAGGTACAGTTCTGCTGGGTGCCAGCTCATACAGGGGTGAAGGGA
>NC_065527.1:39292677-39299403 GCF_006386435.1 Epinephelus moara | reverse complement strand
GAGATTCAAAGACTGGCTCAGGCCAGTAGTTGGTAACAGCCGAGAGGCTTATTGCCATGTCTGTAAAAAGACAATAAATATCACCTGGATGGGGGTGAATGCTGTCAGGTCCCACATGGAGTCCAGTGGCCACCAATCAAGAATGCACCGACGTAGTGAGCAATTGCCAATTTCCATGTTTTGCAGTAGAGCGACGGCTACATCACCGCAAACCTCCACCGCTCCCCCGCAAGCCACTGCAAGCGGTAGCACCGTGAGTAGACCTACGACGACAGACGTCAGACAGCAAACTCTATGCCCCACTTCAACGTTGCGAGCTGAGGTGCTGTGGTGCCTGGGAACAGCAAGGAAACACCACTCATACAGCTCCAATGAGGGGATAGGAGAGCTCTTCAGGAACATGTTTACGGATTCAGAGACAGCAAAAAACTTTGCGTGTGGCAAGGACAAGACGAGCTACATCATCAAGTTTGGTTTAGCGCCATACTTTAAGAAGAAACTCATTGCAAGTGTAAACAAAGCTGGACCGTTCGTCCTCATGTTTGACGAAAGTCTTAATACATGTTAAAAAAAAAAAACAGATGGACATACACGTTCGGTATTTGGAGGATGGCTGTGTAACATCAAGGTATTTTGGTTCCTCAGAAGAACAGACAAGCAGCCCACTCGAGCAGAAAGACAGTAAAGGGACTGTGTGTGTGTGTGTGTGTGTGTGTGTGTGTGTGTGAGAGAGAGAACCAACAGTAAACCCCCTCACCCCCATTCATTCAAAGGAAATTTATTAGTTGTTGGTTTAAGCATTGATGAGGTAATCGCTGTTAGTATGTTATTTTCTTTTCAATGATGTTCCTCCTTACATGTTTATTGCTGTATTTATGAAAAAACATCAACCAATATTGCATATACATCCATAATTCTTATAATGGCTAATTAGAGAATACTTATTTTTACACTGACATATTCTTAATTAGAAGTGTTACTAAAAAAACCTGCATTTTTACACCTAATTTGAATTTTATTTGAATACAAATAGGAATACTTTTTATTTATTTTTATTGGACTCAGTGAGACCTCTGTGTTTTTAGTACCTTGATGCAGAACACACACACACACACACACACACACACACACACACACACACACACACGGATAACCTTACACATGGAATCAGTAATAGGAAAACATACTTTTTTTCTGTTAGAAAATTGTGTTACTCTGTTAATATTTTGGTGTTTGATTGCAGTTGTTGTACAATTTTATCAAATTGATGGTTAGTTATTGTGTTGCTTGGCAACAGTTACGTATTCCACATATGCAGAGGTTATGACCGATATGTCAGTTGAGATTAATAGCATGTTTGTCACAGCAGTGTGAATGGTCCGTCCTATGACAAAGGTTCAGACATCCTGAAGACACTGTCAGGATTAAATCAAAGGCTACAGATTTTAGCTTTACATCCAATAAGGGATGACTATTTTCTCAAAGATCATGTTTCCTCATCAGTGTCAGATATTGGAACTGTTAAGCTGGCAGCTAAGGAAGCTCTTCATAACCCTCTAGTTTCTCCTTTCCTCGTCTCCTCATCCAGGCTGAGATTCTCAGTGTCCTGAGTCACAAGAACATCATTCAGTTTTATGGAGCCGTGCGGGAATCTCCCAACTACCCCCCCTCTCAATTCATCTCTGATTTTATCTCAGTGTTGGACAGTTTTTCTCTCTCTGTTTGAACTGTGCATGTGTTAAATGTTGAATTCATTTAATTAAACATTTCTGTTTTTAACTTTTTAAACCTTTTCTGATTTTCATTTGTCATTCTGTCTTCATTGAGATAGAATGATGGTGAAAGAAAGAGTGTAGCGCTGGAGAAGTGGTGTGTGCTCTTCCTACACATAACAATGAAATAACTTTTTGTCTTGGGTTAGGGTTAAATAACAAATAATTGTGTATAGGTCAGTGTTTTTATTTAGGCAAAAAAGTAACAAAGTATCTAGTAACTGTAATAATAGGTACTTGATTTGAATTGTAAGCATTACACTTACTCACTCAGAAAGTTAAGTAAGAAAACGACAGTAATCCGTTACTTTATAATTAGTTACCCCCAACACTGAAGTTCGAAAGGTTGCCACCACAGTTGCAGCTTGAAGTCGTGTTGGTATTAAAAAATATTGTGACGGTATTAAAAAAGGTATTAAAAAGTATTAAATTCAACTTAATAATTTCTTTATAAACCCTGTAGTGGGACTATGTTTACAAGCACAAGAGTTCAGCCAGCCACCGAAGGACCGCCCTACAGATTTACTATTGGTTCTGCAAAGTAGGGAGTTTTTTTTAAACTCTGAAATTGTATCCGCCCATCTAAACACAAAATCAGGGAGAAAGTCATCAGTCTTTAGTTAAAGGGCCAGTGTGTAATATTTGGCATGGTTTATTGTCAATCTGAATCTGAATCTGAATATTTTACCCATTAATATGTTTATATAAGGGTGAGCGAGTGAGCCCTGCAATCTAGAATTTGACCACTGATGTCACTGTTTTCAACCCATTTTACACACTGGCCCTTTAATGTTATGCTTTTTAATTATGTTTTGCCATTAAAGGCAACAAAAGCCCAAGAAATAATCTATAAAAAAAGAGGAATTCCACAGAATTGCAGGTTTGTCAGTGTTAATAAGAAATTAATCTACGCAGATACATGATGCAATGATTCATGAAAACTTTTCATATATTTAAAGATTCCACAGTGTAGGCTAATTGGCTCATTTATGGGACTCAACATCCCTTCATAGCTCCATCTGAGAATAAAGGAGATTACGTGACTCAGAAGTAATTTCACAGCAATTCAGCAATTCAGCAATTCAATTAACCTCAGCCTCATGTCGACAGAATGAAGAAAGTATAAGCAAAACCTTTACCAGTCTGTCCAATATCTTTGTGTTTGATTTTGAGTTGCTGTCCAGTGTGTTTGGGCTCCATCAGATTACAGCTGAATAAGAGGATACAGCAAATTATATTAAAATATATGAACTCTGTGTAATGTTTCTATATTTTCTGTATCAGACAGGCATCACATTACAAACGTCACTTGACGTTATCTATTAACACACTCTGCAATCTTTCCCCATCACACCTCACGTTGTTTAGCTGCAGCTGCCATAATAGATTTTTTTTTTCATGTCTTTATTAGTGGTCATTAAAATCTCCGATTCAGTTGGGATAAAACAAGTGTCTTTCTGCTTTCTGCCACTGAGAATCATGTTATCTGCACTCCATTGATGATGTCTTTTGGTGCTCACTGTGGCCTCTCAGGCTGAACATTTTTTTTTTTTTTTTTTTTTTTATATATATATAAATTGAACATTTTTTATTGTACATGTTGCACATCATTTACAAATGCACACAGTAGCCATCGTGCAAATTCAGAGTGCATTCAACAAAATAAGCCAGGGGGTCATGACACAGAAAGGATTTAAAAAAAATAAATAAATAAATAAATAAAATAGAAAATAAAAGATAAAACAAGTATTCAAGGCATATTTAGACCGAAGTCCAGCAGTCAGTCCAAGCATCAGATCAAGCATCACATCACAATCCAGCATCACATAAACTGTGCTCAAATACAGATTTTAAGTTTGACACAAACATTAATTGTTTGTAATCCTTATTATTGGTAGAGGATTTAATAGATTCAAAGTACTGCTCAAACTCTTTGTAAAATACAGTGAACAGGGGTCTTCTATCTAAAAATTTGCACTTGTGTATATGAAATTTGGTTAGAATGATCAGTAGATCTATCATATACGCTTTTTCATGCAAATTCCTATCACTGGGGTAAAAACCAAATAAAACATGCTCATACAATAATACAAAGTCCTTGTAAACCATGTTATTAATAAATTTAACAACATCTTTCCATAATTTACTAGAATATTGACATATCCAAAACAGATGAGACACAGTTTCTGGATGGGCTGCACAAAGAGAACAATTTATATTAAGATCTGGTTTAAACTTTTTGAGAAACTGTGTAACTGGATAAATCTTAAAGGAAATCTCCCTAATCATATTAGTAATTAAGTATTTATGGGGCAATGTCCACACTTTTATCTGGGGAATGTTGTTGACAAAATTATTCCAATAAGCAATGACATAAGGTTTTGTATTCTGAACATTCTGAAATAGAGACCGGATAGCTTTATAATTATTCTTACATGCTGTTGAAAAACACACTTTTCCACAGGGAGTATCATCAAGATTGACAATAGAAACATCAATTGGGAATGAGCCTCTGCACCGAGTCACAGAGCCATGTGGTATACCCCCCATTACTAGAGCAAATTACCTCGCTGTGATAGAGATATCATAATAAGAAATAAATTCATCATAACTCATGAGACGACCTTCAGTGTTAATCAGCTGACTCACCAAAAAAATGTTTCTGTCAAACCAGTTCTTTAGAAAAATACTCTTCTTTTTATACAGAATGTCTCTATTATTCCATATAATAACACTGTGGCGAGAAGTTGTGCTTGTAGATTAAGTTCCATGCCAGTAAAGCCTGCTTGTGAAAATTGGACAGTTTAACAGGTATCTTGTTTATCTTATAATTGCAGACTAAAAGGAACGGGAGTCCTCCAATTTGGTCAAAAACAAATTTCGGAATAAAGTTCCACATGGAGGATTCATTTTTCAGAAAGTGTTTTAACACGTTATTCAATGTGGAGAAGTCCAGAAAGTCAAGGCCACCATTTCTACAAGAATTAACAACAGCAGATTTTCTGATATAATGAATACGGTTCTTCCACAAAAACATAAACAACATTTGATCAACTCTTTTGGCAGTTTTGTTATCAAGATACAGAGAGGATGCAGTATAAATAGGCCGTGAAATGGAGGACACGACCCTTCAAGGACAAATCTCGTTGTAACCAACAATTGAATTTGCTATCAGCCTTTTTAATCATTGGATTAAAATTAAGATCACCTCTTTCTTGATGGTTTTTGGTTACAATTCCCAGATAGTTTAACTTTTCCTTGACAGGAATGCCATTAATAGAGGATACAGCACAATTTTTTAACACAAACAATTCACATTTCTTTAAATTCAAACAAAATCGTGAGGCTTTTGAAAATATTGCAGTACCCTTAATCGTTGTATCTACCTGTAGAGAGTTTTTTAAAAATAAAGCTGTATCATTTGCCAGTTGGCTTAATAAGATGTTCCTACCCGCAACAGATATACCTTCTAGGTCACTTGATTTTATATAGTGACAAAAAACTTGTGCAACAATGACAAAGAGATAAACAGATACCGGGCAGCCCTGCTGTATTCCACGTTCGAGACAAAATCTTTGAGTGGTGCCACCTGTTAACTTCACAGAGCTGTTTCCTTTTGCATAGAGGGTTTTAAAAGCATTGCAGAAATATGTACCAAAACCAAATTTCTCAAGGCAATAAAAGATGAAGGGATGCTCAACAGTATCAAAGGCCTTGTAAAAATCAAGAAAAAGTATAAAACTATCCTCAGTTATCACATCAGAGTAATCAATAAGATCAAAGACCAGCCTTATGTTGTTAGAAATGTGCCTGTTACCCATAAATCCTGATTGATTATCATCTATGATTGTGTCTAAGACTTTTTTAAACCTCATAATGGCAAAAAGTTTGTAATCGTTGTTGAGTAGACTAATAGGTCTCCAGTTATCAATCAAAAGAACATCTTTTTTTGGTTTAAGTATAAGACAGATGACACCTTGGGCTCTAGTTTCCCGGCGCGGCGCAGGGTGGCGCAGGGTGGCGAACCCCGCGCAGAGCTAGTTTCGAGCAGCACAACCCGAGGCACGCTCAGTTTGGTAGTTTGGCAGACCGAGGTGCGCTGAGATGGGTGTGGCAGTGCAGCAGGGGGAGGTGTCGACAGATCCAGCTTTGTGCAGTGACAGTTTCGTGCCAAAAGGCTTCGTCGAAGGTGTGCTAAAAGCTCGCCAGCTAGAAACCAGGTCTACTGTCAGCGCAGGCGGACCGCTGACCGATGGACAGTGCGCACACGTCACCAAAACCTCACAGGCAGGTTTCCAGAATGTCAGGCACATTAACAATGCAATAAATACCCAAAAAAACACTATTCAATGCAACTATCTGCAATCAGCACATAAATGTATCTCTATATCGACTGTCCTGTCACATCTGATGTCAGATCAAAGGGGACTGGCACCGTTTGGCACGCGTAATGGAAACCCAACCTGATTTGATTAACTAGGGTGACCATATTTTGATTTCCAAAAAAGAGGACACTCGGCCCGGCCACGACATAGCCTACTTAAATGATACTCGCAGTTTACTCAAAGATGCCTTATAATTTTAATATATTTAAAATTTATATGTAGGGATAGAAAATTCAGTTATATTACAAAATAATATCTCTCAAAGACAGAAATTCAGATAGGCCCCAGTAGGGGACACATACACACACTAGAGTGTGGCTACCCGATCCGAGCCCGACGGTACCCGACGGGTTGGTCCGGGTTTGGTCAAAAATGTAGCTATAAATTGTATTTGGGCTCGGGTCGGATTCGGTCAGCTTTCAGTGAAAATGTAGTGTAAAAATAAATAAAATCCTATTGTCTGTCCTGTTTATTGCTTGGGCACTGTTATTTACGTGACAACACCTGAACATAACACACACAGACACACATTGGCTGTTTGTTTCTACCTCTTCCCTCTCTGGAAGTCT
>NC_065527.1:39290990-39292470 GCF_006386435.1 Epinephelus moara | reverse complement strand
CCTGGGAGAAGTTTGGCCGTCTGACGCTGCTGCTCTCTTCCGCCATGGCGAATTGAGTAAACTCTCATCACACCTTCGTGCGGCGCATTTAAGGGCGAGGAGAGGGGCTCATTTGATTGGTGTGATGTGTGTAAAACCCACTCCACGCCTTCTCTCCTCCCTCTTTCCAACTTGCGCAGGTAGGAGGGACGGAGGTGGGACAGACAAGTAGCACAGTGTGCCAAACTTGCGAAATCCGCCTGGCCACACCCAGTTGGCGAAGCGCAGGTGTGCTGTGCTCCCGCCTTGCCCGGTCTGCGAAACTAGAGCCCCTTGTGTCATGCTATTGGGAAGTGTAGAATTAGTAATACTCTCTGAAAAAACTTTATGTAGGAATGGTGCAAGCAACTCCGAAAATGACTTATGAAATTCAGCGCTGAGTCCATCGTTACCAGGTGACTTGTTAACTTTTAAATGTTTTATGGAATCTACAACTTCTTGTAAAGTGATTGGGGAGTCACACATCAACTTATCTTCAGGGCTAATTGTATTCAATCCATCCAAATGCCTAGAAAATGCAGACATATTATCTACATTGAACTTAGATTTGTATAATGAAGAATAGTAATTATAACAGAACTTAGAAATGTCCTTCCTGTTATCAGTAACAGTTCCCTCAATATTCAGCTGGAGGATAGAATTGTACTTTGCTTGTGACTTTTCTAAATTAAAAAAAATAGGCAGACATCTGCTCACCATGCTTCAATCACTTTTGTCTGGACCTTATGAAGGCACCCTCCACTTTTATTTTGTACATGTCATCTAATTTACCTTGTAATTTGGCCAACTTTAACCTCTCTTCTTCAGATAGATTTTTTGGAGGGACATTAGCAAGGGCTGTAATTTCGGAGACAACTTTCTCTTCTAAGGCTCTCCTAGATTTAACTAAAATGCTGCCATATTTCCTCAAATATTTTCCAATATCAAATTTCAGTAGCTGAACATACTCAGAGTTGATTGAACTGGTTCTGATCAGTTTAGTTTATTTAGCTTAGTTTAGTTTATTTAAGGATCCCCATTAGAAGCACACGAATATGCCTCTAGTCTTCCTGGGGTCCTGAACAGACATACAATGAAGAATATACAGACAACTTAAAAAACAATCAGACAGACTGATTGTACAGTATAATGTACAAATGATACAATGTACAAGACCAATAATACAGACATACAGTGATAATTATAATCAACATAGAGTATATAACAAATGAGCTAACATGATACACCATAAAATAATATAGATAATAGTACAATAGAACCGAAAAACAGAAGAAAAAACACTTAAATAGAAAATAATACTACAGTGATCAGGCTAACATAGTACAGATGTATGAACCCAGTGATTAGAGGACACTATGACAAAACTATGACAAAATGACAAAACATAATCAGACAGATTACATGTAAAGATGGATATACACTTTTGTTAATTGGCTAGATA
>NC_065527.1:39269690-39290490 GCF_006386435.1 Epinephelus moara | reverse complement strand
CTCAGTTTTTGTTAACCAGACTTCCTTCATTTGAATTGCAATAAACTGCCTTACCTTTTAACATCTGGGTTTTTGTGTTGCTTCCCTTTCCCCTGCGAGCTGGGTTGTAACAGACCGCATGTCCGGCCTGACTGGGAGACACCATGGGGTTCCTGCCAGCAGCCTCTGCAAGGTTGCCATCCATGGCTGATGTGGCCAATCTGGGGCCACAAGCAGAAACCTGGCCTCCATCATCCCCATCTTGGCCAGAACGGCTGGTATGAGGGGAAAGGGAGGAAATGCATACAGCAGGCCCTGGGGCCACTGGCCTGCAAGAGTGTCCACTCCCAATGTTCCCACCGGCCCCGCTATGGAGTACCACAGCGGGCAGTGGGTGGTGTCCAGTGACGCAAACAGGTCTACCTGGGCCTCTCCGAATCGAGACCAAATGGCTTCCACAATCTGTGGGTGAAGTCGCCACTCCCCTGGCCTGGGGCCGCCCCTGGACAGGAGATCTGCTGCTACGTTCACCTCCCCTGGCAAGTGGATGGCTTTCAGGGACACACCCTGAGCATGAGCCCAGAGGAGGAGTTTGTGTGCCAGGTCGTGCAGGGACCATGACCACAGACCTCCCTGGTGGTTGATGTAGGCAACCACGGTTGAATTGTCGGTCCGAACCAACACATGCTTCCCCCGAATCACGGAACGGAAATACAGGCCTGATACACTGCCTCCAGTTCGAGCAGGTTGATGTGAGCCCCCCTCCAAAAGGGACCCCACCGGCCCCGGGCTGGGTGGTGCTCCCATAGAGCCCCCCAGCCTGCTTCTGAGGCGTCCGTAGTTACGGTCACCCTTGAGCACACTGGGCCCAGTGGAACTCCTTCCCTGAGGCCCAGGGCCGTGGTCACACCATGCAATTACTGGGAGGCAAATCAAAGACACAGGGATAGCCCTCAGGCCATCCTCGTGGGGGCTCACCTTGTGCCTGGCAAGCCAGCGCTGCAGCGGCCACATATGAAGCAACCCCAGGGGCTCCACCTGGGATGCTGCCGCCATGAGGCCCAACAGCCTCCGGCCATGCTTCACTGTTATGTGCTCGCCCACAGTTAAATGTGACAAGCTGTCCATCAACACCGCTGTCCTCTTCAAGGTCAGGACAGCTCTCATTGAGGTTGAATCTAGAACCAAACCCAGATATTCCACCGTCCTGGATGGAACAAGGCAACTCTTCTCCCTATTCAAGGCCAGCCCCAGGTCCTCGAGGTGTTTCAACACTCTCAAGGTGTCGAGCCGGGTTTGCTGTTCTGTTGGGGAGCAAACCAACCAATCGTCCAGGTAATTCAAGATATGAATACACTGGCGACGGAGAGGGGCCTGTGCCGCCTCCATGCACTTTGTGAAGGTGCGAGGGGACAAGGACAGGCCGAACGGGAGGACGGTGTACTCGTACGCAGTGCCTTGAAAGAAGAAACGGAGGTACTTCCTGTGGTCTCTGTGTACAGGAATGTGGAAGTATGCGTCTCGCCGATCCACTGTAGTGAACCGGTCCCCGTGCCTTATAGATGACAGAAGACGCGACAGACTGAGCATATGGAAGGGCGGGCGTTTCAGAAAGCCGTTGAAACCCTTTAGGTTCAAGATAGGACGGAGGCCGATAACCGTCAGCGACGGAAACGGCCCCCAGCCGACCGGGGTCTGGTGCCCCTGAGATGGGTGGTCCCACTGCGGTCATTGCGAAAGGAACGCTGGCGAGCCTGGCCACCCGGGGGCCCTCGGGTGGCAGGTTGTGGTGCCCTGGAGGCCGTAGAGACGGCCGGAAAGGACCCACGACCCCAGCGCAAACGTGAGGCTGGTACATCCCTCACAGAGCACGTCAGCTCCCTCGCCCTACGAGACTGCTCCATGGCTGTCTCACAGGGTGGACCAAAAACCTCTCCTGGCACCACTGGAGCCGCCAGGACAGCAATGCAGTCCTGGTCGGACAAATTGGACTGGGACAGCCGGACTTGGCGGCGCGCCTGGACCACTGAGGCCATTGACTGACCAAGGGCCTGAGCATGCGCACTGGTTCCCCGCAGCAACATGTCCGCTACGCGGAGCATCTCAGCCGTCTCACCACTCGGGGCTGCTGAAGCCACATCCTGCAGCAGGCCCTCCAAATAAAGCAGCAACAAGGAATTGGTGCACGCCAGCCTGGCTGCCAAAGCTGAGGCATGATAAGCTCGGCGGAGCTGGTTATCAGTTGCCCTGCAGCGCCTGTTAGGGTGATTTGCATCCCTGCTGGCTCTTGCCACAGCTCCTGCTAGCATAGCAAAGGTAGGCCCAACTTGGGGGGCCGTGGCCACCCCATATGTTTCCGCCCCTGCAATGTTGGCCAGCTGGGTCCTCGGAAGGGCTGCGGAACTAGGAGCCCTCCACGAGGACTGCAGTTCAGTCACAAAATCAGGGAGGACAGGGAGCCCGTCTGACCTGCGTCGGTGTGAGCCCCTGTCAAACACTGAAGCAGCTGGAAGAGGAGCTTGGCAGACCAGCTGGAAGCGTGCTGCTGCTCTCACAACCATAGCCCTGTCAGAAGGGTCCATCGGCTCAGGCTCCGAAGCCTGCGAAGAACCATCCCCCAGATTAGAGAGCGACTGGACATCCTCCTCGGACTGGGGGTCATGCAGGTAGTCCAGATTGTCAGAGGCTGCAACAGAAAGCACATCTGGATCCTTATCCCAGACCTCAGGGGCTGGCCCATAGCACATTCCTCTGCCTCTCCAAACTGAACTCTGTCACTAGCCTGCAGTAGCCTGGGTGGCAGTTGTTGCAAGGTTAGCGTCGACAGCGGGTCTGGTTGACAAGTGGTTATTTTAGATTTCCTGTACACCTGTCTTAAAATGTAAGGGATACTGGAGCTTGGTTGGGGTGGTGGGACAGCTCGCGGCGGGCGCCGAAAGATTTCCCTTATTTTCAAATCCAAAACTTGACAGTTATGGGCTGGCCTGCTCACGTCATGCAGCCCAAAGGGCGCTGAGCATGAACAAGCTCCTGCAGGGTAGCTTGCATTGCCTGCACCTGCAGCTGCCCAAACTCCGCCTCTGGGCGCTTCCTCTTCCGTCCGCCTTGGCCAGGGGGAACTGAGGGAGGGGGGAAAATGTCGCCATTGCCGTCCTGTGACATGGTCTTGCACGCCAAGACAGTCACTCGGAGGAAAATACAGGTGTGGATAAAACCTCAGGCAGCGTACAACCTCGCGGCCGCAGCGGCTCATCTCAGCTCGAAAAAGTAAGTCTTTTTTTTTTCTCTCTCTCTCTGCCTCTCTTACTACTCACCTGGTCGAAGACCGCAACAAACAATTTCAGCCACGTGAGGTAGCGTTTTCCCTCACGGGAAAAGAGGCTCCCTGCAGCGCCACACAATAAATACAACTCCAAAAACGATCCGATGATCCGCGCACTCTTCCTTACTGCAGCAACAAGCTGTTCCTGAAGGAAGAAGGCGTATACGTATCGCTATGTATAGTTTCACATAACATGTCTCAATCTGAAAACCATACCCACGCGCTCCAGGAGGAGAAAAAGAGACTGAACAGGCGATCACACAGCTGTATATATAGGCTCTGATTGCACCCGCAGGGCGGAGGTGTTAATGTGATTAATTTGCTACATTGTCTCCTGAAACAGCTCACCCTCGGAGAGAGTGACCCATACGGTGGCGTGTTGACTTGATATGAAATAGAACTTGAGTTTTTACAGTTCTTATAATCATTCATCTCTCACCATGTAAATAATAAAGTAATTCAAATAAGCCAAACACACACTCCTCCACTGAGTATTGAGCAGCAGTAATTAGCCTAAATATCCGGATTCTAATTTACTGGAGACAAAACTATTTTTTCCACTACATGAAAATCATTAAGTCATGGATATAAAAACGACTCATTGCAATCGGTTAAGAAATATAAATATGAGAGTGCTTTTTACGTTTTATTTGGTGCGCACACCTAAGCCTACACCACTACTGTCCCTTTCTGCCACGAGTTCGGCTCCACCCACAAAATACATCAACACTGTTTACAAACACAAAAAGGGTCTATAGGTCAACTGGAAAAAGGTCCAATACTATCAAGCTGAAAGAAGCTGAAAGGGGACATTTCACCACCTATCGTAGCGGAGTTGGACACACTTCGGTCAATGTATTGATTCCCCTCCAGTGCTTGTAAACTGGGATAAGGACCCGAGTCCAATTAAATGGCCTAGTAGAGCTGTAACTGTAGCCCCCCCCCAAAAAAAACGCAAAAACACACATCCAGGTTTTAGTACTTGATTTTATTCTATTGGTGGAGGATATGTCTGATATATTGCCCCTCCCATGTTTGCCACTCAGGACTCTGCAGCCTTCACAGTTGGTTCAACCTTCTCATGCTGTTCAGCCTTGTCATGGTGGTCAGCCTCCACATCTGGAGACGATTTCTTATGACAAAAATCTGCAAGGAGACGAGAAGATAAATCATTTAAATGTATCTGTTATTTCATCTATTTATTTGCAGTTTTTACTGAAGCTATCTGTCGGATTAAAAACATGCAGACCGCACACAGAAACTGACCTGCAACTCCGTCATAGCTGAACGGTTTGTCATGAGGGAATCCCAGACACTCAGCCTGTTTCTTGTGATTGTCATGCGCTGCGTTCAACACCTCAACATCCCGATGATGCCCATCCCTCTCTGAAACACATCCTCTCACATGAATTTGTTTTCCAAAATGTTGAAGTATTTCTTTATGTTTCTGAATATAAAGATAGTAATATGGACGTGTGTGTGTGTGTGTGTGGTGAGTTTACTGTAGCTCATCAGGTATCGGCCTCTAGGGCTAAAATAGACCATCACCAGACAGTCGGGGCAGCTCTCATAGAAATCCACATGGCCTGACTCATTGTACAGCTCAACAATGCCGTTCCTCTCCACCGCTAACACACACAAACACAACACACATCACCACCGTCAGTAACAACAACAACAACAACAACAACAACAACAACAGTGATACAGTAACAGCATGAAGAAGAGACATTGCAGCAACAGCAGCAACAGTTTAACTGAAACTACTTCAGGCTGATATATACTTGTGCGTCAGCTCTATGCAGAGCCTACGCACGTGCCTACATTGTTGTGAGCATTTATACTTATGCTGTAGAGTTGGCAGTGGAGTTTCTTTGAAGTGCTGTCAAGTTTAGTTGATTCAAAACACACATTAAACATGGATTAATGGTGACAATATCAAACACCGATAAACAAATTGGCTCCATTGCAACTTGAAAGGTTCACTGATAAAACAATTTTCTAGTGGGGGTCCCCACTAGGGGTCACCAGAGCTTCACGGGGGGTTGTGAGGCCTTCTTGATTTTAAGGGGTAAAGAAAACTTTATTTAGAAATACACAGTTGGCCTACAGTACATCCCCATGCCATTCATTTCTGTGAAGAAAACTAATTTGTTAAGTTTATGTTATTATTAGGGCTGTCTTAATAATGCGTTAATTTTCGATTATTTAATCACAGAAAAAAATAACGCATTATGCTGATTAATGGCACTCCATGGTGCCCTTTGACCCGGTGTGTCATTGAAGGCCACAGTGGCTTTGTTACATGATGGAGGCAGACGACGCTGCTTGGCCCCGTTTACATTTAGAAAAAAATGCCAAAATGGAACTGTTGATAGGAGCAGTGTTCTCTGCAGTTTCTGCAGTAAGGAATTTTTGTACCATCTGAGAACTTCAAGCCTGAACTATCACCTCAACACAAAGAACTTAGCAGTGAACCTGGAAGTCCAAGCTAGCACAGCCTCTGATGCTAGTGCTAGCAGCCAGCCTTGTCAAGCCACACTCAACCAGGAATTTAAACTGAGTCAGTCTACCTGTGACCGGCTCACTAACTCCCTTATAAAATGGACTGTAGACCACTTTAGACGGTAGAGGACAGGGGGACAACTGTATCCAAATTCCAGCAGCTTTACTAAGAAATATCTGCCAAAATTCATTTAAATAGATTTTTTTAATATATATATATATATATATATATATATATATATATATATATATATATATATGTATATTTAAAACTTGATATATGCAATTAATTTAGATTACTTAATCACAGAGCATGTACAGTAATTAATCAAATTATTTTTTTAATCGCCTGACAGCCCTAATTATTATTCAAGATATAATCTCACAGGATAATGACACAGTGAAGACCTGAGCACAAGTTATATTTACAGAGCCTTCACTGAACAGCCTTGTCCTGCATTAGAAAAGTACACAAAATATACAGTCAGGCAGAAGAAAACACTGAAGAAGAAAGCACATTAAGTTTGTATGACTGTTCAAGAAAAACCAAAAGAACAATAACAAAAAAAAACCCCAATATTGACAGAAAATTGTATTAAACATTACTAAAATATCAGGGGAACTCTGATGAATATTTATAGTAAATAACCTGCTCAAAAGTCTTCCTTTCTTTTTCTTTTTTTTCTTTCTTTTTTACACAAATGTCCTGCAGTTATTGCGGTCAGTATTTGGGCTAGTTGTACAGTTAATAAGTTGTTCTGTACAGTCATTGTTATGCATTTAATATATTATAAAATATTGTAAAACTTCAATTAGAAGCCTAGTCCCAATAAAACAAGTAAATGCTCCGTCTGTCTCAGCTAAATCAAATGAATGATTATTAACTGATATACTGTATTATCTGAAGCCTCATATTTGAACAAGTGATTTTCATACTGGTTTGAATAAACATTTTGATTGTATTTCCCATCTTTGCTGAGCAACAGTTTTGTGTGAAAGGAATTAAAAGCCTGTCCCAAATATAGGTCTGTTGATTTTCTGTGAAGTCCTGTAAAGTTTGATTGATTCAAAACACACCCAGACATAAACTGGTGTTACAGAGACAATATTAAACACAGGTACACAAATTGGCTTCATTACAACTCCCAAGATTCTTTTCCTGGACACATTTTCCCCACAAACACAACATGTTCACGTTATTAGTGTAACCCTGTCGTTTTACATCACATAAATTAGCCTAGCAACCGGCGAGTTTTTCTCTACTCATAAAGCCAGGAACAACAGCAACATTTAACAAAGGTTAACGTTACAAAATTTGGCTCCATTTTCAGAATCAGAAATACTTTATTGATCCCCAAGGGAAAATTGTGATTCATTACATTTGCTCCAATGTAAAGCATAGAAGATTACAAGAAAGTAAGAATAAGGGTATGAAATAAGATACATGTAAATATAAAGTAAATAAAATAGAAATAAAAACAAAATGTGCAGTACGCTGAAATATTTAACACTTAAATGCAAAATATTAAGTATATAAATATGTTCAATGTGCTGGGTCTGTAAAGTGTATAAAGTTATACAAAAATGTGCAGTGTGCTATGTTACACTGTATAAACTAGAATGTTATGTTGCAGAAATATAAAATATGTACTATGCTGCAGTGTTCAATACAATATATACATCAATTGAATATAAATAAGAAAAAGAATAAAATAAAAGTAAGAAAATGTAGAATTATGTGCTTTACATGTTAAATGAATATACATTCAAGAGGTGTTGGTAAGAATAAATTAGTATACTGAAGTACATTGCAGAGTTGAATAATTAAGCATATACAACATGCTAACGTTATTAGCATGAGCCTTTGATATTTTACATTGCATAAATTAGTGGCCAGTAGAGTGTTTTTTTTCTCTACTCATATGAAGCCCTTCATGATTTATTGTTTCTCATCTGTGAGATTAAAGTAAATAAAAGCTTTGTTTCCACAGAGGGAAACAAAATAGACAGGACGTCTGTGTTGCCACGACATGTAGTCACATTTCTGGGAAGATGCGCGTCAGGCTATGGCGTAGAGTACATGTCTATGCAGAGCCTATGGGGTGGCTACATCGATACGACAAAGAAGTTTAAATCCCACTTAGTTGTCTATCATCAGGAATTAATGGACACCCTGCAACCAATCAGAAGTGAGTACTCACCCAGACCACACTCATACTATAGGCCCTACTGTACTCCTTTACCATACTACATTATGGGGGGCGGAAGTAGCTCAGTCCATAGGGACTTGGGTTGGGAACCAGAGGCTTGCCTGTTCAAGTCCCCATCTAGACCAAATATGGACTGGTAGCTGGAGAGGTGCCAGTTCACCTCCTGGGCACTGCCGAGGCACCCTTGAGCAAGGCACCGAACCCCCCAAACCACTCCGGGCGCCTGTCATGGGCAGCCCCACTCTGACTTTACATATATAGTGGGGCGTCGGTGACTTAGTGGTAGAGCAGGTGCCCCATGTACAAGGCTGTTGCCGCAGCAGCCTGGGTTCGACTCCAGCCTGTGGCCCTTTGCTGCATGTCACTCCCTCTCTCTCTCCCCCTTTCACACTTGTCTGTCCTATCCATTAAAGGCTGAAAATGCCCCCAAAATATATCTTAAAAAAAAAAAAAAGTATATAGAATTAAATTTAAAAAAAATTATGTCAGTGAGGGACCTGGACAGACAAATGTGTGTGTGTGTGTAAATGCAACTCACTGGCACCGCGATTGTGCAGCATGTGGTCGTCAGAGCCTTCTGTCGACATGTTGACGATGTAGTTAGCACACAACTTGTCACTGGAAACGACACGAACAAGTTAGACAACAAAACATAAAGACACAACAAACTAACTGCACAATCACGCTCTAAGTTTTGTAACCATCTCTAATGTAAACACTCACATGTACACGTTCCTCTCGTTGAACATGTAGGTGTGGTTGTCAGGGAGGAGTCGGAACTCAGCATGGGAGCTGGTGACGTTTGGAAGCAGGTCCCAGCCTTGTTGATGGTCGGAGACGGACCAGACCAGAACCCAGTCCCCAACAATCTGCAGGAGGAGGAGGACAGAGCCAGACAAAGCTAAAGATACCACCAAGGGCACTGAGGACACATCTGTTATATTCAACATTTATATTTACTCAACTACTGTACTTAAAGGGGTACTTCACTGCTTTAAAGATGGCCTTTTAATAAAACTGGGCTGTCTCTGCAGTAAAAAGACACAAATACTTTTTAAACTGGAGCTGGATGCTTTTGGTCAAGAGGGAGACTGCCCCGCAGCAGACCAATAAACAATCCCGCTGGTGGGTGACGTAATGCAAACACATCTGTTTGGCCTGCTGGTAACAAATGATCTAGTATTACAATTAAACGGTAAGCTGACACATGTTTCTGAAAACATTTGAGGTGGGAAATATGCAACTCAGTAACACAATCTTGATTTATATTTGATCAGCGCTGCTTAGTTTAACTGTTTGTTCTCAGTTTTCATTGTGCAGGAAACAGTATGACGCCCACTTCCTGTTCACAAAGTCCCATTATTACAGCTAAACAGGGAACTAAAGTACATTTCTTAAAACACTGTAGGTGAGGAAAAGGCAGTGCAGTAACATAATCTTGATTTATATTTGCACCGCATGGTTTTACCGTTTGATGGGATTTCAGAGAAAGAGGTGGCTCTGTCTCTTCATCTGCATCTATAGGTCGTTTTGTGCATTCCAATCCCCATGCTAGCAGACTATATAGTACACCAGAAAAAGATGTAATATGTCTCAATACATAGTATGTGAAATGCAGTAGGGCTGACCCCTAAAAGTCAACCAAACTTTAGTCGACCAGAAAGGTCAGCAAGATTTCATTGGTCGCTTAGGTGCAGAACCCCCCCAGATAAAAACAAACAAACAAACAAATGTGAAACTCTATTAGGAGCTGTACTTTGTCAAAATAAATCAAAACCTATATGACTGGACCATGTGGGAATTTAATTTGAAAGGACAGACACAGGAAGAGGCCATGCTCAGCAGTCAGACAGGAGTCGAGTTACAAACCAATCACAGCCGACAAATATCTTTCCCTTCTTCCGTAAATATTCAGTCTGATAAATACTGAACAGCTTATCATAGTAGTGCAGGGCTACCCAGAGCTTTACATCTGTCCCACGGACAATAGGCCTACACACTTATAAACAGCACTTGGAAGAAGATCAGCTCTGCTCTCTGGATGGATTTCAGGTAAACAGGCTATATGATGCTTGTTAAGGTTGCTTAGCAACCTCAGATGAAACCTGCCGCTGACAAAAAAAAGGCACAAGAGTAGTACCCAGCGCCTGACCTCGCATTTTCCAGGCAGTTAAAGACGCAGTCTGTGTACAGCCCCTAATTTCCAGGGCTGGTACCTACGGTTATTCCACAGGCTGATTAATAACATGTCGGGCAGGAAATCCAAAGTGTGGGATCATTTTGAGAAGGTGAAGGACGAACCCAAGGTGATATGTAAACTCATCTTCATTTGTCAACTACAGACATGACACATATGTGTTTGAAACATCATTTGAAACATGGAAGTAGCTACATGCCCATTAGCCACTTAGCACAATCATTACTGCTTTGCCGACAGCGTCATTAACAGGCGGCTCGCTCAGTTTGTGACGTGCACTTGTGACTGTGACAGCTGTCAGAAGTTGCAATGATGGCTGATGGTTAATTTGAGTAACTGATGACCAGTTGAATAGAAATAATACAGTTATAACTTAAAAGTTAATCTACATACATCGCAAAGTAACAACAACAGCAGATCTCTCCGGGTTGACCTCTGTCTTGCAAACTCGGTGAACAACATTTTGTTTCATCTTCAAAGTAAGAAATATATGAGCAAGAGGGTCAAAGTTCAGGGTGTAATGTTATGAGAGAATAGTACATCCCAATTTTGTGCATACTGCATGCAGCAGTACGTACTTTTTAAGGGCAGCTGCAGTACCTACTGAAAGTAAAACGACGAGGAAACGATTCGGAACGCACCTTTTGCGCAGTGGTGACATGGGTGGCGGGCAATACCAAAATGCGGAAGTACAGCCTGTAATTTGAGCAACAGCCTGATTTTTTTGCTACTTTATACTCCTCTACATCTCAGAGGGAAATATTGTCATTTTTACTGCACTAGATTTATTTGACTACTTAATGCAATCTGAGCACTGCATCGGGCTATAATCGGGCTGATATAGTGAAGTGTGAACCCGGCATTAGTTTGATTTGATTTGATTACACTTTATCATCATAATATTTGCTGAAATTTCACGTGTCCCAGGACGTACGCTATTTTACATAAATACTCATGAATACAAAACTACAAAATAGTTATTTTTGCCTAAAAACAAACAAACAGCAAAAACAAATACGTTTATATGATATAACGCAGTACTATAGTACTAATCTACCTAGCAGTATACAAACTATCTAAAACTGGCTCCACGAACTACAACATTAGAATGCTCTTACATGAATTCATTAGTGATAAAAACAGATTAAAATAATAAAACACCGTGAAAGGAGACATTCTGCATAATGAGCAGAGTTGGGTAAGGGCCACTTTAAAAGTACTTTACTGCGTTACTTTTTTTTAAAGTAACCAGTTACTTTACTGCGTTACTCCTTGAGTAAAGTAACTCAAGTACTTTTAAAGTACTTCCACCTTGACTCCCTGAGAAAAGTAACTCAATTACTTTAAAAGTACTTCCAACGTTACTCCCTGAGAAAAGTAACTCAAGCACTTTTAAAGTACTTTTGAGTATTCTACATTTCCTATTGGGCAATGGACCACAGGGCGCTAAGCCTACATTTTTTTGTCTCCAAAATTAAAGTTATGGACCACTTGCCCTTCACTGAGATCCAATTCTCCCATCACAGCCGTCACTTTGACCAGTAGAAACACAGAACGATCTGCTGCCGTAGAACTGTATGACAACAACACCCCAGCGTTTTTAATATTTCCTCTAGGGATGTTACCACACAGAGTAAAAGGGGTAAATGATGGTGTGAAACAGCAGAGGCACTTTGTCAACCCGCTGAGTTAACGTTACTGTCATTAGCATCAAGCTAGCAAACAATGGTATATCCTCACGGTCGGACATAAAGTAATAACATTAACAAATAGCGGCGGGGCTTTTACTCACCACAACTGCAGAGGCTCCCAGCTTCATTTGAAACAGACTACATTATAGATGGTCCGTTATTTATTAATCCCTCTGTATCTTCATATTTTTACTTTTTATCCGCTCCTGTTGTCTTTATAAAGTTAACATATCGCGTCATCATTTCAAACTCAACACTTCCTGATTTTCCTTCAAATTAAAAGCCCCTTATAACCTTGGCTGAGAGAATCCCTCCATTTTCTAAATAGGCTTTTATTGTGAAACATTTGTAGGAACTTGTGGAGGATACAATAGCTTGAATGTTTGCGTACGGTACTTCAAATGGAGCTCTACCACCTGGTTGCGCTTTTTACATTACTACAACAACATTTCGGCTGACACATGAACAGTCACAGTGACTCAAATAATAGTAAAAGTAATAAAAATAGGACAAGAATAACCCGATGACATCACACACGCTGTGAAAGACGATTTTATGACTCCACAATCGTGTAATGTGACATAGTGACTTTCAGAACGGGCAGAAAAGTCGTGTAGTGTGTACCAGGCATTATGCTAGTCCTGAGTCTGACCTGTCTGTCAGAGAGTCCTACTCCACCTGTTTTTAGACTCCACTGTAGACAACTACAGCATTTCTTCTACCACGTAGCGAGCCACAAGCTTCATGACTTCTTTTGGACTGAAAGGTTTAACGTTATCTCTGTTACTAGAACCAAAAGACAGTCGTTGCTGTTTCGGAGCTGAAGGACCCGTGTTCTAAAAGTAACGGAAGTAACTGATGGCTTGTTTGAAAATGTACTCAAGTATTTGATTACTCAAGTACTCTAACACGTTACTTTGTAATGCGTTATACCCAAGTCTGATAATGAGTACTTCTATTTTAAATATTTCTGTACTTTTATTTCAGTGACATTTTGAATTCATTTACTGGAGTATTTTTAGAATGCCATTTCTACTTTTACCTAAGTAAAGGATCTGAGTACCTCTCCCCCACCTCTGCGTATTAATGTAAACATACCTGCTGGCAGACCAGGCTGACAGGACATACCAAAGGTTAAATGAACTTGTATAAAGTTCAATTGAATTTAAAAAATGAATTGTGTGAGTATGAAAAGCTCACTCACCTCAGAAGTGATGGACGTCTGGTCTCAGACTCACCTTATGCAGGTCTGTTGCTGGCAGCGTTGTGTTCAGACCGTGACAGTCATCGTGGTCTGCATTGGTGCCGATCACCGCCAGCAGCAGCAGCAGCAGCAGCAGCAGCGTTCCTTGCTTCACAACACTCATCCTGTTCTGAGACACAAATCAAACACCTTCTGTTCTGTGATGTGTCAGGACAGCACAGTGAGAGGAGGAAAGCAGGTTGGTTTTTAACCACCCCTGAGCCCCCCCAGGAGGACAGTCCAAAGTGTGTGTGTACTCAGTGTGTTATTCAACTTTGACTGAACCTTTGATTCGCTCTGTTTACGCTCAGTTTGCTGTGTTTGTGCGTAAAAGGTTAAAAGAAGAAAAAGTCCCTGCTAACATGTTTTAGCTCTACAGCATTCCTCATTCTACAAAATGCAGCTCTTCATCAAATCACACTCATTTTAGCAGATTTGCGGTCACTTTTTTTATCTCGTAAAACCCATTTTATAATTTCATCAGCAGTTTACAGTTCTGAATGGTTTGGCACCTCCACACTTAATCAGCTGTCTCTCCCTGTGTACTGCCAGCTGAGGTCTTCATGGGTTCAACTTCTGAAACAGGCCCATGGAAATCCTACCCAAACCAAACGTACAAAGTCATTAGCCAAAAAAAGGGACCTGATCCAGAATTCTGTTGACTGGAAGCGAATTTGCGAATCCTGGGATAGTGAAGGAATGAAAACAGACCGGAACCACTGAGGTGCAGCACGTCATGTGACACCTCATGTCAAGTCCCGCCCCTCACTGGATGCGTCGCGCTGCAGCTCGTCAACAGACGACCACTCAAAGTTCTTACTACTTTTACTGAAAGATCTGTACTTCCCCCACCTTGGCATTAGCTTAAGATCACGTGCGAGCACACTTAATATTTCACCTGGAGAGGCAATCTTTTTGGCCTTTGTCTTAATGCTGTCAGGATTGTGGGTTGTTTAGCTCAGAATATTTCTCTAACTCAACAATGAATCTCTTTTCATCAATTCTTCATCACACATGAAACAAAACAGCTACAGTGTTCTCTTTATACATCCATGATGAGGAGAGGAGTCAAGCTGCCATGGGAGCAGAGAAAAAGAGCTGCTACAGGTGCTGGTATGTACAAGCAGAGAGCGAGTGGGGGAAAAATGCATTTAATTCAGGGGGCGGCGCGGCTGGAAATAGGACAGTGGTGTGAAGTGCCACAAGGCGGCGCATCCAGGAGCACTGAAGCACATTTAGCCACCGCTGGTGGGGGGTTGTACATTGAAAATAATGGGGGCAGGGTGTATTTTGGCCTTCACTCTGCCTCTGATAGGCTTACACTGACATCCTTAGCCTAAACCTAACCAACCCCTATCCTCTTGCCTAAACCTAACCAATCCAACCTTTGAAGGCAACGAGTACTAGCCCCTCCAGTCTGTTCTCATTCTGATGTCAGAATGGGTCCAATAAACCCAAGACTTTCATCCAGGAGGCCTTTGTTTGCTTCCCGTATGAATGTAGAGCCAAACCATGATTTTTTTTTTTTTTAACCTAACCACGTGCTTTTGTTGATGTCCTGGCGTTCGTTGTGGTGTCCTGGAATGTCAACGGCAGATGCAGAAGGATACTTATATACTGTAATAATAGTAATAAAGGCATCTGCAAAGTGATGATACGTGTTGACTTTGGAATGAGAACGGGTTGGCCACTCATTGGAGGAGTAGGGGGGTGGTCATTTCCTCGCTATTCTAGGATTCTCAAGCTCTATTGGCTTGTTTTAGACAATGGAGGAAGTTGATGTGAGTGGTACATTCAGAAATACTCATTCTGAGTGTCGAAGTGCACTGTGGCACAAACTGGACCATTCGTAAATTCTTAACGCTGTCTGAATGTACCGTTCGGTTATCCAGAGCACCGCACTCTCAGAGTGGCAGAATGCACTCTGGACACTCTTTCTTTCTTTGATCAACAGGGCTCTCATTTTAGTGTAGAGCATCAGTCTGAATTTATGAACACACCATGTCAGGTCTCTCACTCTCCGAGACTGCAAGTGACCAGACTGGCCGATCCGTACGCTCTCAGTCAGTGGATGGATGATGTCACAGGAAGCTTTGTGATTGATTACTCTGCCAATCCTGCAAGGGAGGACGACACCTGAACAGTTTCCTCCAATTTGAAGCATTAGCTAATGTGCTAAAAAGTTAGTGTTTTAGTGTTAGTGAAATCCAATATTCCTCTCAATACCTCCCCAATTTCTGATGAGGTGGACATGATAACCCTTCATACACATAACGTTATTCATCCCTACAACTGCAAATACCTTTTCCCTAACCTGATATGAACTGTGTGCTGCACATACGAGCATTTTTGATGATCGCCTCTGTCCAGTCCTTTCGTCTTATCACATTTAACCATAGATGTCTTTGTTTTTGTTGATGGGCAGTGGAGCCTGGTTTTGAGCCATGACTCTTTCTATTCTGTATTCTGGTTCCGAATAACACAACAAGACCACAGTTTAAGACTATTTTGAAGCCTACAGCCCTGTGGTGGAGAGGCAGGTTTTAAAAGTTCCATTAGTTGAAGTTCTCTTATTTTTTATTCACCCAAAGCCCCCCATCCACGCTGAGCTGGTCCAAAGTGTTTGTGCTCAGTGTGTTATTGAACTCTGATTGACCCTTTGATTCACTCTGTTTACATTCAAAAATGAGCACATCACACTCGTGTGTCATGACCCGGTCAGACCACCTCGACGAATCAGAAAACTGTTGGATGGAAATCAACAGTAATAGACTGCTGACTAAAGAAAGTAAAGTTTGTATGTAATGTAGAAAGTTTGTGGTTGCTTTAAATATCTGAATGTTAGAATGAATTATAGCTGCTGCGCAGCAATGGTCGGGGCCGGGCAATTTTAGGCAAAATTAGGCAATTCTGAGCAACACACACACTAAAACAAAGCATATCACAACATAGAAGTTACATCATATAATTATGGCATGCCCTTCAATTTGTGGATAAGTGGCTGAAGTGATCAGACGCATAATATACAAAGAAAAGAAAAAACTCAAGAACAAGAAAGTAAGAATAACATTAACTGCTAGCAATTAATATCAACTGGCCTGATCTAGCTTAAAGCTAAACATTATCCATGGTGACAAAGATGAAAACATTTTTTAAAATGTAAAAGTAGCTATTGGATAGACTCTGCATATTGACTGATAGCTAAGCCAAATAAACAGGGAAAAGAGACAAGGGATAAGCCAAATAAACAGGGAAAAGAGACAAGGGATAACAGGGAAAAGTGTTGATAAAGAGTATTTGTCTCTCCGTGAAACTGCCTGGATCATAGTTATTTTAACCTTAGTAGTCTCTAATCCACATAGCATGATGCCTGAACATAGGACTTTCACATTAGAATGTCCGTGCTGCCTTAGCTGAGGCTTGAACTCACAACTTCTGAGACTGAGGTCCATCTTCTATCGCACTGAGCTAATTGGCAAGTGACAGTTCATGTGTGGCTTCACAAACTGACTAAGCCAAGCATCAGGGTGCCAGACAGTAGCCATCCATGCCATGGAAAAGCAAATTTCAAAGTGAAAGTTCCAAAGCTGTAGCACATATGGTTGATTTGTTATGAATTTTCAAAGTTTTGGAATTTAAAGGCTTGCTGTAGCGCCACCATCAGGACTATTGTCTTGTGTTTCCAGTTGAGGACATCTGGCATGGGACTGGACCTTTATGAAAAGTTTGGGTAGATTTCTCATATGGAAATGTTGCATGAGCTGAAGCTTGAACTCACAATCTTCAACACCAAGAACCATCCTCTATCTCACTGAGCTAATTGGCAAACGGAAATGTCCCATGTAGCTTCACAAATTGACTAAGCCAGTCACCTGTGTCCAAGACAGCAGCTGTTAGTGTGTAAAGGCAGATTTCAAACGGCTGTCAAAAATTCAGTTATTAACACAGAAATCCGAAAATACACAAATTGCATCTAGACAGCATGGAGATGTTGGTAATTTGTTTTTAACAAAGATTATTGGCTCCATAAGTGAAAAACTGATGTTTAAAAATGCCATTTTTGCATTGACTCCAATTGTTCGCATGAGAGTGAAATTCAAAATGCTGTAAAAAAAATAATTCAGCTTTTGAGATAAAATTCTGATATTCATCTACCATGACTCTAAAATTTTGTCAATTTTTATAATGAGCATTGAAAATGTATTTAGCAAGAATTTGCAAGTATATGTTTACAATACCGTTTACAGTCAAACATTTTGATGCACTGTAGGCTCAATTTTCGATAAATCAAAAATCTGTGTGGATCGTTTGTGTAGGACAGTCTGAAGATGCTCTGTAGCAAGTTTGGTTTCAATTGAGCAAAAATTGTGGGAGGAGATAGGTTTAATAGGTTTTACAGTTTTGTTAGTACAGGAGCTACATTTTGGTGAAAGTTGCAAATCTGTAGCACATATGGTTGATTTGTTGTGAAATTTTCAAAATTTTGAACTTTAGAGGCTTGCTGTAGCACCACCATCAGGACTATTGGCCTGTTTTTGCAGCTGAGGCAATCTGGCATGGGACTGGACCTTTGTGCAAAGTTTGTTGATTTTTCGCACATGGGAAGTAGGATTTCCTCGGAAGAATAAGAAAGAAGAAGAACATGCAGGATAACAACAGGGTCCTGGCAGCTTAGGCTGCCCGGCCCCTAATTATTATGGTTCATTTAAGAGCTGCATGAGCAGGCCTCCAGAGGGCTGTCTGCCCTCATTAGTTAATGTAGGAAATTAGATTTATCTGTAGTTACACCATGGTCTGGGTGCATACTTGATTCTGATTAGCTGCAAGGTTAATTCCTGATAACCGACACCTACTAAGTAGTTCCAGTGAAACTGTGTGTTTACCATTCTGTTGGGATCACTCCGCAGATAAATGGAAACTGTAAAGGCATTTTCTGTGACCTCAGCCCACTCAAAATTGCAGCTGAAGTCTTTTGTTCTCAAAATAAAAACCTGACGAATTTCTTTACAATCCATCTTGTTATCAGTCACTTCATATAGTGAGGAATATCGTATCTTACCACGTCTTAAGCTTGCGTGTGTTTCTCCCTGTCTATCCACATTTGTAGTCCGGCTTTCAAGATGCAAATATCTCCATATTGTCCAGTTGAAAACTCATCAAACTTTGTATGACAAGACCAGCGTACTTCACCTTTGCGCACCCAGACAACTGTAGCCTAATTATGCATGCATGACAGGGCCGTAGTCACCATATACATTGAGGGGGACATGCCCCCCACCCCTCCAATGCCCAAAATGTCCCCCCAATATATAACTGAAACTGAAAAACAACAACAAACTTTGTTTACTGCAAACAAAGTGGCAAATATTATCTTGGAGGACATCATTGCACTTGGTTGACTATTTTTCTATTATCTTAGATGTAAATATTGCATGTTTCTTTCAGATAAAACACATTTTTGACTTGTGAATGGAATTTCTCACAATGATGAAAAAATGCTGGCAATCATGTCTGCCTGGCACAAACCACATGTTTTGGACAACTGTGAAGTGACAGAATGTCCCAGCATCATGGTTCTTATATTGCCAGATTCCAGAGAGTCTCCCCTCTTCATATATGGCAGAATATGTCAACTTCCAACTTGCTATGATACATGTAAAACTGTAAGAATTTAGTAACACGGATTTGTTTTTTTCATTGATATAAAAATTAATATAAAATACAGGCACATAGAAGGACATGAAATGATGGCAAATCTGGTTAGCCCAGATTGTCCTGAAAATAACAAGATATAGCATGTGTATGTAACCTTTATAATGACTGTGACATGATCTTAAAAGTAAAGGCAGTAAAAATACCCCAAAAACGCATAGGGCCCATAGGGTTAAATGAGACACAATAGACCCTTTTAGAGCCGACGTCACAATGACGTATTAGCTGGAGGTAAAACCTGCCTCTCCACCACAGGGCTGTAGGCTACATAGGAGTCTTAAAATGTGGTCTTGCTGCGTTATTGGGAGCCAGAATAGAAGGAGTCATGGCTCAAAACCAGCCACCACTGTCCATCAACAAAAACAAAGACAAGTATGGATAAATGCAATTAGATAAAAGGACTGGACGAAGGCGATCATCAAAAATACTCGCATGTGCAGCGCAGACTTCATATCAGGTTAGGGAAAAAGTATTTGCTGTGTTAGGGATGAATAACGTTATGTGTATTAAAGGTTATTATGTTCACCTCATCAGAAACTGAGGAGGTATTAAGAGGAATATTGGATTTCTCTGTAACACTAACTTTTTAGCACATTAGCTAACGTTAGCTTCAACAGAAAAACAAACTGGAGGAAAACAAAGTGTCGTCCTCCTTTGTAAGATTGGCATAGTAATCAACCACAAGCTTCCTGTGACATCATCCATCCACTGAGTGAGAGCATACAGGTCGCCCTGTCTGGTCACGTTGGTCAGTGTTTACTTATTCAAGTAACATGCGCGGCCCCGCAGAGTGAGTGACCTGACATGGTGCGTTGGTAAATTCAGTCTGATGCTCTACACTAAAATGAGAGCGCTGTTGGTCGAAGAAACAGTGCTATATTTCTACATGAATTAACCAACTGTTAAGTTATTCACACATTCACTCCGCTCTGAATTTATGAACGGTCCAGTTTGAGCCAGAGTGTGCTCTGACACTCAGAATGAGTATTTCTGAATGCACCACTTGTATCATCTTCCTCTATTGTCTAAAACACCCCATCAGAACTTGCTAGCAAGTACTAGCTAATGTCTGTGGAGAATTGTTTTGCCTCTAGCTAAGTCCGGCCCACCAAAAAAAACCTCATACTGCTTACTAACAGTAAAAGGGTCTACAGCTTTGACTACTGTTAATGCATGGAGCAGCCATATTGGATTTTGAGGTTGGGGTATGTGAGGTTCCTCCAACTTTCTGAGTTGGAAATCTGACTTAAGGGGGCCTTCTAGTTGAAATTTCTGACTGGGAACTTGGAAATTCTGACTTCCGAGTGCAAATTGATCACACCATGAGACCCCCCCTGTGGAGCCATTCTTCAGTCACCCTTGTTCCCTGTGGCATGTGACCCTTCCTTACTTTGTCCTGGAACCCCCAGCAAGGAGGGCCACTGCTGTAGCAGGAGCTACCTACCGGTCCTCTGCTCTTTCTCAAATCCCTGCTGCATTAGGAACAGGTTTAGTTGTAATGTGGTGTTACAACTAAGCCGCCATAGCCCATTTTTTCTGTTTTTGCACTTCAAAATGTTGCTCAGTTTGAACTGGGGCCTGCCCATTGGTCCGACAGCCCATTATTCCGACAAGCCATTGGTCCGACATCCCATTGTTCCGACCATGTTAAACCCATTGTTCTGAAATCATCATGATGCCCTGTGGTTAAGGTCTGGTTAGGTTTAGGCACAAAAACCACTTGGTTAGGGTCAGGAAAAGATCATGGTGTAGGTTAAAATGAAAATGAAAAGTAGCAAACACATAAGCCGTGAGCCTGCTTCGCCTCAAGCCTTTCCCAGCTGACCCAGAGCCGGTCACGGCGCACCGCGGAGAGCTCCCCACACAACCCGGACCCCAGAGTTAATAACAGGAGGTTATGGTGTTTCATTCTCTCATCTCTATGACACTTGTATCTCGACC
>NC_065527.1:39262196-39269190 GCF_006386435.1 Epinephelus moara | reverse complement strand
CCGACCGTCCGACCGTGGTTCTGGAACAGATGATCGGCCCTAAACAAATTAAAATGTAATAAAAATAAGAATTAAAAAAACACAACAGTAAAGCCAAAATCAAACTAATAACAACAAAACTATAATAAAATGAAACTGAGGCATTAAAAAAAGATTGTATATGTACACCAAACCAATTGGCTAGTAAATTCACAGCCAATTAAGGTCAACTGACAACGGCCATATAAGGAGTGCATCCAAGAGAAGGAGAGGGACAAACCCAGAGAGACACAGAGACAGAGCAAGAGAGAGTAAATTAGGAAATAATGGCTTGCCCCTTCATCGAGGATCCTGTTGATGAGGAGGCCCACATTGTCCAGAGGGCCTTCCAACCACCACCAGCCCCAAGGGTCTTCCAGGACAGGACCAACCCACTGATACAGATGGACTCCTTTCTGTGGGAGAGGTACTGGCTCAGCAGGCAAAGCATAGTGTATCTATGCAGTTTGCTGGAACCACACATTATAAAGGTCATACGCCGCAGCCAGTCTCTGACCACTGTGCAGTCAGTTTGTATTGCACTGAGGTTCTTTGCTAGCGGTACATTCCTGTATAGTGTTGGTGATGCTGAGAGGCTAAGCAAGGCAACTGTTTGCAGAGAGGTAAAAAGGGTGTATTTTCTATTCATTTTGATTATTTCTAGCATCACCATACATCATGCATAGGGCTTGAGATGATCACATTAACATATGGTTGTCTTTTATATTTATGAATTAACCATGACACAAAGCAACCAAATTAAAATGGGACACACACCATTGTGGTTTGTCTGTTCCTCATCCTATAGCACATTCCATACATTTAAGGGGATTTTCCTTATTTTGATATAAGGGATAGAGCTTACAATTGACTCCCAAATGATGAGAAATAGATAATTGATTCACTATCACCTGCATTCACTTAATAGGTTTCCTCATCTCCACTGAATTGATGGGTTTGCTAAATGTCATTTTCTACAATCAATAGATAAATGTCGTGATTATTTCCTATAAACTGATCATTTCAGAAATGTCATAATCTACAATCAATTATGTGATAAATGCGATGATTGACATAAAATAGTTTAATTAAATGCATCATCTGAAATCTACATAAGAATCAGTAGATAAATATGATAAATAATCTATCACTTATATTAATTTACACATTTGGTGAATTTCATTGGGTATACCTGAATTGTTAGATTTAATAGGTGTTCTTATCTACATATATTTTGTCCCTTTGATGCGGGATTTATATAACATGATATTATGCTGAAATGCTGAATTTTCTTTGTCACTTACGCATTTAGCCTGTCAGCAATATTCTGCCACGCCACCTCCCTTGCTTTATTAATCGCTGCAGTATTGGCTTTTTTCCTAATTATGTCCTTATAGTCCTCATACACTTCCATAAGGATGCTTTTTGACATTTTGCAACATTTTCGGTACTCGACTAGTGTGGGCTTTTTATCTTACCTGGGCGCGTGTATGAGTTGAGGCTTAACAGGTGAGGCTTGAATTAGCGTCAGTTGGAGCCAGCTGATTATATGAATATACCCCCCCCCAGGTTCTGACACACTTTGACCCAGATTATTTATATAAATAGTAAATAATACAGAGCCCTGTGGTACACCCTTGGAAACAGTTACAATATCTGAGCATAGATCTTCACTCTTAATGCACTGGGATCTGCCACTACTTGGAGAACCAAGCAACTGCTTGTCCAGAGAGTCCCGAGCTGAGTAGTCTGAGTTTTAAAACGTTGTGATCAACAGTATCAAAAGCTTTAGACAAGTCCAAGAAAAGTGATGCACAATGTTGCTTCTTATCAAGTGCAACAGAAATGTCATTAACTACCTTCAGAGCAGCTGTAACAGTTCTACGTTTTTTTCTAAAATCAGATTGGTAGCTTGATAAAATATTATTTTCATATAAGAACTCCTTAAGTTGATTAGCCACAAGAGCTTCAAGAATCTTTGCCAAACCTGACAAATTGAATATTGGTCTGTAATTGTTTAAGGTAGCTGGATCACCTCCTTTTAACAAGGGGCGAACAAACACAGCTTTCCATAAAGGAATTTCCTTACTTTCAACTGAAAGGTTAAAGAGACAAATAAGAGGCTTTGCTATAAAATAAGCTGCTAATTTCAGAAAGTATGGATCCATAGAATCAGGTCCTGGGGATTTTCTGTGATCTAAAGCTTTTAGAGCTTTATGAACTTCCTCCACAGAGAAAGGTATAAAGTTAAAAGTCTGACCAGTATACCCTGGGGCATCAGTACTGGGCTTCACAGGTGCAGATCAAGTAGAGTTAAACAGAGAACCAGAAGAAATAAAATGCTCATTAAAACAATTCAATATCTCGATTTTATCGTGAACAATCACAGAATCCTTCACAATAGAGGTGGGTACGGCTTGAGAGTTGTTAGACACAGAAGGGGATTTTATGGTTTTCCAAAACCTCCTAGGATCGTTTAGGTTATCAGTGGTGGTAGAAAAATAATATTCTGATTTGGCATTCTTAATCAGAGAGGAACATTTGTTTCTTAATTGTCTAAAAACTAGCCAGTCGGCGGTAGTACCTGTTGTTCTTGCCTTAGCCCAAGCCACATTACGCTCATGAATAATAGCCAGCTCAGAGAAAAACCAAGGGTTGTCCCTCTCCTTTACTCTATATTTCCTAAAAGGGGCGTGTCTGTTTTTTTATGTGCATAAAACTGTCATTAAAGAATGCCCAGGCTGTCTCCACGTCGGGGATCAGCTCTATTCTACTCCAATTAAAATGAAACATATCGTGAAAAAGTCCCTGTTCATTAAAATGCTTGCGGTTCCTCTAACAAATGACACAGGCTTAGTTTTAGGGATCCTGGTGTCCCTGACATCAGAAACCAGACTATGATCACTTAGGTCATTGCAAAAAAACCCAAAGGCTGAAAATTTATGAGGAACATTGGTCAGGATCCAGTCATTTAAAGTGGCCCTCTCAGGGCATTTAAGATTTGGACGAGTTGGTGAATTTATCAACGGGGTAAGATTGAGAGAATCACAGAAAGATTTAAAATGATCAGATACTGGTTTAAGCCAGTCCCAGTTCAGATCACCAGCCAAAATAATCTCGCTGTAATTCAATTTGGATATAAGGTGCGTTAAAGACTGTAGCACATCGTTTACAGCAGACGGAGGTCTGTAACACACAACTGCGGTGATACTGAGGCCTTTTGCTATTTCCATGTTCACTGCCAGAAATTCCAGTTGCTTGCAGATTGATTCAGACAGTATTACCCTTACGTAAACTTTGTTTTCACATAAATAGCGACACTGCCACCTTTCTTAGGCCTGTCAGCATGATAAACATTGTACCCATAAATATATATATATCTTTATTAGTATCAGATTTTCTCAGCCAAGTTTCGGATAGTACAACAATGTCTGCATCAGTTGATTTAACCCATATTCTAAGCATATCCATTTTGGGTACCAAACTGCGCACATTCAGATGAGTAATTTTTAAACCAGACAGATTTAAGATCAGATGGGGTCTGAGTACATTGCAACTCGGGGCCAGGGTTAAGTTTCACGTCACCAGATACAAGCAACAATAAAACAACCAGCCATCTCTGTTTACCAACTTTACTTGACACATCCTTTTCAACCATCAGGTCCAAACAAGTTCTCATTGGACCGAAAAAAGTTATTTAAAACCAGAAGGATTTGAAGGTGGGGCAAGAGTCGAGTGAGTCCAATGTTAAGTTCACATCCTGTGCCAACTGTTTCCTGCTGTTTTTCTCTTGACATACTCAACGCCCTTTCCATAGAGCTTTTAAATTTCAGGCACTTTCTAAATAATGACAACATAGAGCTTTTATAACACATAGTCGGGGAGCTCGCTTTCAATACTGCCACCATATTGGCCATACGCCGGAAGTCCCATTTCATCTTATTTTTCAACAAATGTCACCAAAAATATTTGACACTATTCCCGAAATCAGCAGAATGATGTGAGATTTTTTTTCAGAATTTTATCACCAACACTTTGTTATTGATATCTCATTTCGTTTTGAAGATATTGACTAATGAACTTCGGATGGGGCGTGGCTCAGCACATAACTCCACAACGTTTTGGCCAACTATCACAAACCCTGCAAGCAATGTCTTAAAAGGGACCAGGAACATATCCTGAAATTTTTCATTTAAATTGGCCACTAGGGGCACCACAAATGCAAAACAGTGGGCGTGGGGTAACACAAATCAGACTATAAATCAGAAATTGATCATTACAAAATTTGTAGGGTATGTTTAATAATAATGGTGAACCACATCTGTTAAATTATTTTAAAATCAGTCAATAAGTGGTGCCACAAGTTCCAAGCTAATGGTCTTTCTCAAAATTTGTCCATCAATAAATGAGGGTTTGTTCCAACATCACCAAACTCGGTGGACTTTTTTAACTAATCCATTAAAGCATGTCCCCAAAATGTTTCTGCAGTTGACCAATAGAAAGCGACAGTGTTTCCAAAGAAGAGCGTAGCCTGGTAAAGATTTGGACATCAATGAATGAGCATCTGTATGACTGATTGATATGATTGTCATAAAACCTGTTGGTAATGCAGGCGTCTTAAATTGTCAAATGTCTTGACTATATAAATAAAGTTATCATTATTATTATTGTCGGTGAAGATTCTCAGTCATCCAGGTCATGGTACCACTTATCACCCACCTACAATGCAGTCTTGGGATCCCTAACTACTCTGGAGGGGTTCGCACCCACACAGGGTTTAAAGCCTGCAACTCCGTACCAGTCATTTAGAACTGAAGAAGCTTCTTGGATGAGAGGCGAAACGTCTTCAAGAAATACAAGTAAGTCTAGTTGCCTATGATATAGCACTTACCGTTATTATTATTATTATTATTATTATTATTAGTAGTAGTATTTATCTATCTTTATTTTTTTCAATTATTATTATTATAACCTGTTGTCCAGTAATTCCTGATAATGGACACCTCGTCTGGCATTATGCTTTACGTTTTAGAGTGGACCTTTTAGGTGGGCATATGAAGTGGCGGAATCTGAAAGTGATTCAGTCCAAAACAACAAACAATAATGTGATGTGAAGCCACCTGAAAAAAGCAAAACCACACATCCAGGTTTTAGTATTTAATTTTATTTTAACAGTTGAGGACATTTCTGATATATGTTGACACTCTGATGTTTGTCATTCAGGACTCTGCAGCCTTCTCAGTTGGATCAACCTTCTCGTGCTGTTCAGTCTTCTCATGCTGGTCAGCCTTGATATGATGGTCAGCCTTGTCATGGTGGTCAGCCTTGTCATGGTGGTCATCCTTGTCATGGTGTTCAACCTCATCTGGAGATGATTTCTTATGACAAAAATCTGTGGAGACGAGAAGATAAATAATTTAATTGTATCAGTTATGTCATTTACTTATTTGCAGTTTTTACTTGAACTATCGACTGTGGGAGTAAAAACATGCAGACCGCACACAGAAACGGACCTGTAGCTCCATCGTAGTGGAACGCTTTGTCATGAGGGAATCCCAGACACTCTGCCAGTTTGGTGTGATTGCTGTGAGCTGCTTTCAACAACTCAGCATCGCGATGTTCCCCGTCCTTCTCTGAAACACACACACGCACACAAAACATACACTTGAACTATTCCTTAAAGTTTTTGTGTAAAGACAAGGATATGTATGTGTGTGTGTGTGTGTGTGTGTGTGTGTGTGTGTGTGTGTGGTGAGTTTACTGTAGATCATCAGGAAGTGGCCTTCAGAGCTCATGTAGACAAGCACCAGACAGTCAGGGCAGCTCTCATAGAAATCCACATGACCTAACTCATTGTCCGGACTAATAGTTCCATGCGTCTCCATTGCTAACACAAACACACACACAAATACACAAACAACATACGTCATCACTAAAACAAGAACAGCAACATCAAGAGCAACAACCACAGTTGTATGATCATAGTATCAAGAAGTATTATCAAAATGAAGAAACATTTCAGCATTAATCATAATAGTAACAAACGTGCATGATAATACATCAAGAGAATCTGCTGCTACTACCACCACCACCACTATATCAACAGGTCTATACTGTAATATAACTGTACTGTTCTATACTATACTGTACTGTGTTGTCTTTTGGATTGGATTGGATTAACTTTAATAATCCCCAAGGGGGAAACTGGATTGCCACCATGGCCAACATACAGTACAACAACAAGACATACATATACAACAACGTCACCTAGGAGTGCAGTGGTCCAATACAACAATAGCAAAATGACCAGAAAAAAAATAAATAAATAAATAAAAATAAAGATTAAAAAGAATAAAAAGAGTACAAATGCAATTTAAAAGTACAATGCACAAGNAATAATCCCCAAGGGGGAAACTGGATTGCCACCATGGCCAACATACAGTACAACAACAAGACATACATATACAACAACGTCACCTAGGAGTGCAGTGGTCCAATACAACAATAGCAAAATGACCAGAAAAAAAATAAATAAATAAATAAAAATAAAGATTAAAAAGAATAAAAAGAGTACAAATGCAATTTAAAAGTACAATGCACAAGGACGAGTATAGCAGCAGGTTATAACAGCAAGAGAGAATAGCTGCAATTTAAAGTGCAATGTACAAGCAAATATANCAGCAAGAGAGAATAGCTGCAATTTAAAGTGCAATGTACAAGCAAATATAGCAGCAAGTTATAACAGCAAGAAAGTGTCGCTGCAATTTAAAGTGCAATGTACAAGGAAAAGTATAACAGCAAGACATGACAGCAAGAGAGTGTAGCTACAATTTAAAGTTTAAGTGCAATGTACAAGGACTAGTATAGCAGCAAGACATGACATCAGCAATCCAAATTAAAAAGCCTGGTTGCTGCAGGAACAAAGGACTTCCTCAATCTTTCTGTGGAGCATCTGGGCAAAAGAAGCCGCTTACTT
>NC_065527.1:39235370-39259752 GCF_006386435.1 Epinephelus moara | reverse complement strand
ACTACTTTCTCAAGGATCTTTGGCATAAAGGGAAGATTAGATATTGGTCTATAGTTGGCTAACACCTCTGGATCCAGGGTGGGCTTTTTTTAGTAGAGGTTTAATTACAGCTACCTTAAAAGACTGTGGTACATAGCCTGTTAATAAGGATATATTGATTACTATACTATAGTATACTGTACCTTCACTATATACATTTAACTATTGTTTAAATTGTTTGCTCTTGAAATTTCATTTTCTAAATCATTGTGGTAAGGACAGTTCTGCATTGTGACTTCAGAGTAGTGTTTGAAGGCTCAGATTAGAATAAGGTTCAAGTCAGGGTTAGGGACTCATGTGATGGTCAACGTTAGGGGCTAGGTAGTGCATTATGTCAGTGACGGTCCTTGGAAGTATAGAAAAACGTGTGTGTGTGTGTGTGTGTGTGTGTGTGTGTGCGTGTGTGTGTATTAATGCAACTCACTGCCTCCGATGGTTTGCAGTGTGTGGTTGTGAGACTCGTCCGTTGTCATGTTGATGAAGTAGTTAATACAGGACGCATTACTGAAGAAGACAACAACAAAAACAGACAACCCAACATGAAGACTGTGACTCTTACATCTTGTTCTGTGTAAGGACTCCTGTGTGCCATCTGTCTTAGGTAAACTGTAACATTAACTAGCTCAGTGATGCTAAGTAAGCTAACAGTAGAGAAACGTTGTTGAGTTTTTCAAATGCATGTTTTTGGTGCAATGAGCACCCTGAGCCAAATTTAGATTAATTTCCATTAATTTGAGAGAAAGCAGACATTGAAAGTGAGCCAGTATTTCCATCACTCTGCAACTCACACCAAAACAATCTAGACTGATAAACAGCAATACTGGTAAGAAGAGAAATATATTTTTATGATTTTGGGAACTCAAATTACATATTTTGTCCCTGTCCCTTTACCCTTCAAGAAACCTTGAAAATTGATAAGTCTAGATGATTATTGATCCTAATAATGCTAAGGATTGTATGGGATCATATTTCAGAGGCAGGGGCTATGTTGTTGCCATTGGTGATGATAAACCTGAACAAATCACCATGACTTGTGGAGTCCCCTAGGGTTCAGTTCTTGGGCCACTATCAATTGAGGTGTATTTGCTCTCTCTTGCTCAGGGATTGTCAAAGTCTGACATTATGGGCCCCCCCTCACACAAATTTGAGACGACTGCATCCCCAAACCCTGCATCCATTGCTGAAATTTTTGTTTGTGTTTGTTTCATCTTAATGAAAATAGGGTTTTATCACAGGTAAAACCTGCATATGAATGGATAAAGGAGAGTAGCAGTTTACAGGGATAAAAAACATGTTAATGTGGATTTTTTTTGTATGTCACACCTAATATTATTCTTTGCCTTATTTTTATAGACCCTTTTACTCTTAGTAAACAGTATGATGTTTTTTGGTGGGTGGGGCTTAGCTGGAGAGAAAACAATTCTCGACAGACATTAGCTAGCACTAGCTAGCAAGTTCTGTTGGATTGTTTTAGACAACGGAGGAAGATGATATTAGTAGTGTTTTTGGAAATATTCATTCCCAGTCCCGGAGCACACTCTGGCACAAAGTGGACAGTTTGTAAACTCAGAGCACTGTCAGAATGTTTCTGATATACTTTATAAATACTTTACTTTAGAAATTTAATTTTTTCACTCTTGCTGTCAATTACACACAGGTCCGAACACACACATGCACAAACGGGACCTATACATGCACTAAGTGGAGAGTGAGGGGGCTGCCTTGGTCAGGCGCCCCGAGCGGTTGGGGGGGGGGTCGGTGCCTTGCTCAAGGGCACCTCGGCAGTGCCCAGGAGGTGAACTGACATCTCCAGCTACCAGTCCACGCTCCATATTTGGTCCGGACAGGGACTTGAACAGGCGACCCTCCAGTTCCCAACCCAAGTCCATATGGACTAGAGGCTGACATTTTTTCGGGAGTCCCACGGGTCACGTTATTCCCGTGGGATTCCCATGAGATGGGAATCAGTTTCACTATTCGTCACGTGATTGGGACAGGATGGGAAAAAAAGTCAACGGGAGCGGGCGGGACTGGGAATCATAATTAGGCCTGTCGCGATATGCGATAAGTCGGTTAATTGCACGGCAAATCAAAAGGGATTAATTACCGTATTTATGCATGTTTGTTTTCCTCGTCTCTCTCCACTAAAGAGACTGGACGACAAGAGAGTTCCCTGCCATGCATCGTCTGGCAGCCAGGTGAGTTGGTTTATTAGCGTAATGAACGGAGGGAAAGCTCTTGTCATTGAGTGTCTTTGTCTCTGTGGGGGAGGCGGGGCTATGGGCTACACACACACACACACACACACAGTGCTATCTTCGTGTGGGGGAGACGAACAGTGAACAAGGGAACAAACAAACAGTTGAGCGTAAGAGAAAGACAGGGAACCTGTTCCTAAACCAAATGCCATGGCCCTGTGTGGGAGTATTTTGGATTTAAACCAAATGACAGAGGGGAGCCCAGTAATTTGGACGAGCCGGTGTGCCGGGTTTGTTCTAAAACCATCTCAACAAAAAGAGCGAATACGACCAACTTAACTGCACACCTGAGAGTGAGAGACTGAGAGTCTATTTTTTTGTATTTATAAGGTCTTTGTTTATTTATTTTGGTATTTTTACGTGTTATTTCGGATATTTAAATTTTCTTTTTTGCATTCCTAAATATTCTTGTTAAATAAATGTTCATTTCTCTTTAAAAGGGTGTACTTGCATCATTATGTCTTTATTATCATTATATAAGTAAAAAAAAAAAGGTCTAAAAACAGCAAAATTACACAATAATAAAAATGGTCTTAAAAGCACAATATTACCCAATATTATCGCTTATTGCTTGCTATGATTTCTGACGCAATTAATTGCACAGCAAAATTTGTTATTGTGACAGGCCTAATCATAATAACAATAGTCAAGTTTATGAAACTAGCTCCACCTCCAGTAACTACAGTAACTACAGTAACATGCTGCTCTAATACTGATGCTTCAGTATTAATAATATAATGATGTCATATGTAATATTATCAGTCAGAGGAACCAAACACTACTTTTACTGCAATACTTTAACTACGTTTTTCTCTCTCAGAACTGGTTTCTCTCAATACTTCCCCAATTTCTGATGAGGTGGACATGACAAACCTTAATACACATAACATTTTTCATTCCTGGAAATACTTTTTTTTACCTGATATGAAGTGTACATGAGAGCATTTTTGATGATGGCCTCTGTCAGGTCCTTTCGTCATATCACATTTAACCATAGTTGTCTTTGTTTTTGTTGACGGACAGTGGCGGCTGGAATGTGAAGAAATTTAAGTGTTGAGCCATGACTCCTTCTATTCTGGCTCCCAATAACACAAAAACACAACATTTTTAAACTCCTATGTAGCCTACAGCCCTGTGGTGGAGAGGCAAAACTCCTATGTAGCCTACAGCCCTGTGGTGGAGAGGCAGGTTTTGCCTCCAGCTAACAAACTGACGTCATTGTGACATCTGCCCTAAAAGGGTCTATTTAGAAGATAATCATGCGCTACCATTTGTGATTTCCCATAATGTTTTGGGGAATGTAAACAGAAATATATTGTTGCCATGGTTTAAATGAGTGACGCTGTGGGCTACAACTTGCGACTTTGTGTTTGAGTTTGCAAGTAGTCTCCACTAAAAGTAATTAGCTATCAGCAGTTCCTGTCTGTAGTGGATGCACAGACAACTATCACTGGACTACTTTGATACTGGAGAAAACTTAAAGACATAATGATTGAGTGTCTTTTTTGTCCCCTTTGATTTCTAAGTGGCTTTATGGACGTTTACTCTGGAGTGTGAGATATGCACATTTGCTTTTTGGTAGAGTTTGATGTTCAGGTTGATACCACTCTCATGTCTATATGCTAGATATGAATCCATCCCCAACGGTGGACTGATGTAACATACCTAAACCACTATTAAACAGTCCAAAATTTGAGCACTCACTGGAACATGTTCCTCTCAGTGAAGGTGATGGTGTGGTTGTCAGGGAGAAGTCGGAGCTCGACGTGGGAGCTGGTGAGGTCAGACCACTGGCCTGGAACTTGCTCATTCTTAGAGACGGACCAGACCAGAACCCAGTCCCCAAAAATCTGCAGGAGGAGGGAGACAGAGTCAGAGTCAGATGTGGTCCTTTGATGCGTAGGTGCTGATTGCCAGCAGCACCACCGCTCACTTCACTTTAAGTACATTTTCTAATAATATTTTTGTGCTTTTGTTTCAGTCACATTTTGAATTCCGGACATTTACTGGAGTATTTTTAGACTGTGGTGTTTCTACTTTTACTTAAGTAAAGGATCTGAGTACTTCTCCTCCACCTCTGCGTATTAATTTGAACATACTTGCTGGCAGACCAGGCTGACAGGACAGACCAAAAGTTAAATGAACTTGTATAAAGTTTGTTGGAGCCATAAAGTACTTTTTGTTTTTCGTTGATTTTTTATGTTTATATCACAGGTGACCATATGCATTGTTGTATGTAGTTTTCTGTTTGAACACTGGGTGGAGCATTAGCTCAGAAAAGGCATATAGGTAAGCCGCAGGTGATGAGCAGCAGGTGTGGAAGGGGGAAGCATACAGTTTTTGACCGTGTCAGTATCAGCGTGGCGGCGTCTCAACAAACAAATTGATGAATGAAACTTACCTGTGTTGAAAGTTAACTTAATGACGGAAAACTTACCTGTGGATTAAATGTGTTTTACCTGTGCTAAGGTGAGCATAAAGAAAGAGCAAATAAATGGGTCACCGCACTCAAGGACAACTCAGTATTGGACATTGGTTTATTGTTTTTGCCCAGAACACGCGTCCGAAGAAGTTCTCCCCGTTCACCCCTCAGTGACTTATAAATGTATTCGTTTTTATTGGAAATACTCTACAAAGTTCAATTACTGTAAGTTTAAAAAAAATTAATTATGTGACTGTGAAAAGCTCAGTCCTCACAGGAGTGATGGACGACAGGTCTCAGACTCACCTCGTGCAGGTCTGTTTCTGGCAGCTTTTTGGTCAGACCATGACAGTCGTCATGGTGGTCTGCGTAGGTGCTGATCACCGCCAGCAGCAGCAGCAGCATCGCTTGCTTCACAACACTCATCCTGTTTTGAGACGCAAATCAAATGCACCCTCTGCTCTGTGATGTGTCAGGACAGCACAGTGACAGGAGCGAACCAGGTTGGTTTATAACGGTCCTCAAGTCCCCACCTGACCTCGAGCCCCGAGGGACCCTCAGCCGGTCCAAAGTGTGTGTGTGCTCAGTGTGTTATTGACCCTCTAATTTACCCAGTTTAAGTTCAGTTAGCTGCATTTCTGTATAAAAAGGTTAAAAAAGGACAAGATGACAGCTAATATGTTTTAGTTTTACCTAATTCCACCTTTCAGCTCTGAACCAAAAAAAAAGCAAAAGAGAGGACACTACACCTGTTATAGCATTTTTGCATTGGCTTCTTGTCTCTTTAAAAACTGATTTTTAAAATGTATTTATTTATCACTAGCTTTCAGCTCTAGCACAATCGTTCCCAACTGGTGGGTTATGGTCCAAAGTGGGTCTCGGGTCCATTCTGAATGGACTGCAAGTGACTTGCAAATGTTTCAAATTTGTAAAAAGAAAAAAACACACAGACTTTATTTTTAAGTTCAGTGAATTTCCAGCAACTTGACAGACACAGGAACTAGTTTGATGACATGGCCAAATGGTAACTGTATTTCTTCTTCTTCTTATTATTTGTTTTGTTTTATGTTCAGTCCAATATGTCGGCACACAACACAGGTGGTGTCCTTACATTGTGTCAGCATGATAACATTTCATATTAACTTTAAACTCAAAGTCCAGCAGAGGGTGGAGGGAACATCATCCGTTTTTGGGACTTTGGTGATAAGTATTACAAAGGATCAGAATGATCACAGGTCATCCTGAGGGGGACAGGAACGTAAGAGAATAAGAATACTTTATTGTCACCGTTAACATTGAGACAATATCACTGTGAAAATCTGTTTAGCAGCTCCTATTTGACACTAGTACAAAAAAGAATAGTAAAAATAAAAATAACACTGTAACAGTATAAAAATAAGAAAAAGAAACAATATGAACGATACAAATAACCTATATACAGAATGAAACAGTATTATGTACAGATATTATTAAGGTGCAGGAGGTTGTGGAAAGTCAAAGGTTTTTTTTGCAAGTTGGGGAGGGGGGTGGGGGTATTGCACTCAGTATTTTAGTGTGGTTCCAGTGTCAGTCTTTGGGTGGGATGGGTGGGGTGATGGTTTTGACGGCCTGGGGGAAGAAGCTGTTAATGAGTCTGGCTGTTCCGGCTTTAAGAGAGCGGTATCTCTTTCCAGAGGGGAGGGCGGAGAATAGGGAATGTCCGGGGTGAGTGGGGTCTGTGCTGATGTTTCTGGCCTTCCTGAGAAGTCGGCCAGTGTAAGTGTCTTTGAGGGGGGTCAGTGTGGTCCCGATGATCTTCTCTGCGGTCCTCACCACCCGCTGTAGGTCCTTCCTGTCCTCTGCGGTGCAGCTGGTGAACCACACTGTGCAGCAGTAGGTCAGGATGGACTCGATGGAGGCCCTGTAAAAGTTAACCAGCAGTGGGCGGGGGAGGTGGGCCTGCTTTAACTTCCTGAGGAAATAAAGTCGCTGGTGGGCCTTCCTCACCTGATAGGAGGTTTGGACGGACCAGGTGAGATTGGCCAAAATGTGGAGACCAAGGAATTTAAAGCTCTCCACCCTCTCAACTTCCTCTCCTTTGATGGAGAGGGTGGGGGGCTCAGTCTTTTGGGATTTTCTGAAATCCACAATAATTTCCTTGGTTTTGGCTGTGTTGAGGTCCAGGTTGTTATGGAGGCACCAGTCTGTCAGGCGTTCGACCTCCTCCCTGTAGGCTGACTCACCATTGTTCCTAATCAGTCCTACAGTGGTGGTGTCGTCAGCGAACTTGACGATGGTGTTTGTGGGGTGGATGGGGGAGCAGTCATGGGTGAAGAGGGAGAAGAGGAGGGGGCTGAGGACACACCCCTGTGGTGTTCTGGTGTTCAGGATGAGTGTGGAGGAAGTGCGGTCTCCCATCCTGACGTAATGAGGTCTGTTCCTGAGGAAGTCCAGTATCCATGCACATAGTGAACTGCCTAAGCCCAGGTTGCTCAGTTTCAGGACCAGTTTTTGGAGGATGATTATGATGAATGCGGAGCTGAAATCCACAAACAGCATCCTTACATAGGTGTTGCTCTGGTCCAAGTGAGTGAGGGCTGTGTGGAGCACCATCATGACAGCATCCTCGGTCGACCTATTAGTTCGGTATGCAAACTGATGTTGGTCAAGGTCAACAGGGATGGCAGACTTGATGGAGGGGAGGATGAGTCTCTCAAAACACTTTGCAATGATGGGCGTGAGAGCCACTGGGCGGTAGTCGTTCAGGCAGTTCACTGTATTCAATGCAAGTATGACGCTGAATATATTAACCTGTGTGGACCTTGAACTAATGACTAAGGAGAAATCTGGATCCTGTGGATGGACTAGTTGGGAACCGCTGGTTTAGCACCTCCACACTTAGTCGCCGTCTCTCCCTGTATCCTACCAGCTCCAGGCAGAGGTCTCCATGGGTCCAATTTCTGAATCAGACCTATTAAAAACCTGTCCAAACCCAACAATCATACACCCCCATTCCCAAAAAGTTGTAATGCTGTGTAATAAAAACAGAATGCAATCCTTTGCAAATGATTTGTCACCTATATTCAACTGAATACAGAACAAAGACAGGATATTTAATGTTCACACTACACTCATTCTGAGTTTGATGGCCTGCAACACATTACAAAAACGATGGGATGATGTCATGTTTACCGCTGTATTAAATCATCTTTTCTTTTAACAACACTCAGTAAGCAGATTGGCTGAGGACCTCACACATGCAGGTATCAAAGAACAGGTAGTGTGTCTCATACTTCTGTACTAAATACTTAATATTTTGAGTGCACTAAGTGCGTTCACACTGCACAGTGTGGAATAACAGACACTTCTCACCCTCAACGGTCACCAACAGTCAAAGTTTGTGAACTTCTGAACTGCTGACATGGTGACTAGGGACAACATGGAAGCTGAGCTGGCTACAGTGAACACTTCTGCGTTATACAGATATAAGTTAGACATGTTTTTTGCACAGGCACCAATACAACTAGAAGCCATCCGAGATGTTTGTTGGGTCTGTAATGATTTGGTACTGTGAACAATACTGCAAGTGCTAATGTTACCTTGGTATAGATATTAGCATTTGCTAGCTGGCTAACTTCCTCCTAGGTAACATTCAAAAATGACTGGGTTGTTAATGACACATTTTCTGTGGTGTGTGGTATGCACTCCCCCCTGCCCACGTCAGTGCCAAGCTGGTTTAAAGTGTGTGTGCTCAGTGTGTTATTAACTAACTTTACACTAACACTAACTTAAGCAGCCGGATGGAACTTTTTGCATTGTTGTGATATGCCGCCGGTCAGCAGGACGGTACCTTTCGAAGCAGTATGATACACCACTGGACGGCATCAGTTTGAAGCTCCACTGATAATGATGTAATATAAGCAGTTAGAAAGTTCTGATAGGCCGGGCGGGAGGGGAGGTGGATGGGTGCCCGGTGTTTGCTTCCTGTATGAATGTAGAACCACACCATGATGTGTTTTTCCAAACCTAACCACGTGCTTTTATTGGTGTCCCACCGCTGTTCATCTTGGAATGTCAACAGCAGATGCAGAGGGATTCCTAGTGCGTTATATGTAGACGTAAAAGCCCACTGACAAATATGTGATGCCTTGGGATAGGCATGTGTTGTTTTTTCCAGTATACGATGAATTTACAACAAGACAGAACAGAAACACATGAAATTCACTCTGTTGTGGTAAATAGTACCATATGCTATGAAAGTATAATATTAGCACTACTTTTTTATGATTAAGCTCAGTTGCACTTGTTTTAACAAAAGTGTTTTACCAAAGACACATTTTCAAAAGCATTCATTACTTTGTTGTTATAGTGGCATTATATTTCAATCAGGAAAGACACGTTTTTATAGTAAAAATAATATTTATTAACGTGCACATTGGAATGCAAAATGTGATAAAGTCTTTGGCGATTAGACCGTCTATTGATGGTATGATTTAAGGAGGGTGATGAATCCATAGTTGAATAGAGAGGAATTTTGATTTATTTGTAGATATTAGAGTGGATCGTTTTGAAAGGCATGGGCTTAAATAAAGACAGTGTAGGCGCTGCGGTTATGGGCTTGTGGGGTGGGTAGGTTGTGGCAAGAGTGGGTCCTTGAAAGTGATTCAGATTGCCACCTTAAATATATGCCTGTGTTCAAAGAGGAATGATAAAAATAATGTTACTGATTTACAAATGGTGCCATTTGCTTTATACAGTATGTCCTCAAAAGGGCAAACCCATCTATGTCATGGTTTACTTTTTTATTTTCTAGTCACTAGCTATCTCAAACAAAATTATGCTTTTTCTATGTAAGCTGTGAAATCTATAAATAAACTATAAAAACTATTCAATTAAATGAGTAATTTCTTTGTAATATGCATGTGGATGTTGTCCAATGTCAAGTCTCTTTTTGTGTTAAGCATGACAGTGTGCACTGGGTCCCGTTGTATCTTCCTTAAGCCATTGTTGAAAGGCATATGAAGTTTTGGGGTTTTAAAAAAATCATGTATTGGAAAAGCTTTGGTTTAAAATATAAGAGATATTCTATTATTGATTTCTGACTATCTGATAAGTAGAATTTCTGTATCTCTTAACCTTTCTACAAGACAGTTTTACGGTTATGAGATTTCATCTTGAGTAAATAAATCTGAATGTCAATCTAGAACTTTTCTGTGAATACTGCTGGTTTCATGTTGAGGTCATACGCGGTTAAAATCCAAAAGGACAGATATTCTAACGTCCGCCCACACAGACTCACAGAGTTTGGCATGATTTCCTGATAAACAATGATGAAGGCTGAGCCTTAAAATATTGTTTGCTCTTTATTGTTGCTGGTGAATAATGTTTGCTGTTGTTTGTAACGTTACTTTTCTGATAAATTATTTCTAAGAACTGAAATGACACATAAACTAGAGCTTGAATATGTGTGATTAGTCACCTGTTAAATGTGTACGTGATACGTACCCCCACCAAAAAGTCGATAGGATATTCTGAGCCTTCGTTGTGCCAAATAAAACACTGATTGTGGTAGAAAAGAGTAAACAATAACGGACTTTGTCTCTCTTATTTTTTTTTGTCTTACCTCTATTTTAGGGATGATCATTTGCTAAGCTTTAAAAATACAGTTCCCATTATGCTTTGGGGGATGTAAACAGGGTGTATGATGTTGCCATAGAGTCATTCAGTTCAGCTGTGGGCTACAAGTTGACATGAAGTCAAACGGATACTGGCTATCAGCGGCTCCTGTTTACAGTGCACTCATGTACAGAAAACTTTCACTGGATCACTGCGATACTGAAGAAAACAAATACATGATGATTCTTAGGGAGGTTTTGCAGCGTCTGCGTGAATTTTAAGGATGTGTATTCTGGACGGACACAGAGATAATGATATCCACAGAAAGTGTACGCTACATTATATTCTAACTAGAATTACCGTCCCATGATTGTATGCCTCAGAGCATCAGTCAAATCTCTCTCACAGTTTATAGCCATGTCTGTGAGTACATGGATGCCTCACACACAGAAGATCTATACAATCTGCAAGATTACCAATTCAGTATCTGACCAAATGTCTCCACTTCTGTTCTTGAGATATGATGGTGAATAATGGACAGCAAAGTGTTTTATGCAGAACATTATGATGTCACAGTGAAATTGACCTTTGACCCTTTGGATATAAAATGTCATCACTTCATTATTTTATCCTGTTAGACATTTGTGTAAAGTTTTGTCTTACATAGCATATGAATTCTTGAATCAAGGCCAAAAACATATTTTGTGAGGTCACACTGACCTTCGACCACAAAATAAGAGACCTGACTCTGGCTTCCAACTGACACCAGCAGAAAAACGTACTTAAGGAAAACTTAAATAGGCTCAAACGTGATTAATTGCCCCTTCACCTGTGTGCAGCAACACACCCAAACCGGAACAGGTGGTAACAAGATAGAGCAGCGGGAAGAGAGCAACACTGTAAGACACACTGACAGTATATTTGAAGGCTATTCTACTTTAAGACACTCTAACAATACTGTACATGTCTCTTCCCTCACCTTTGTGGTGGTGTCACACTTTGACCACTAAAATCCAATCAGCTCATTGCTGAGTCCAAAAAATTCCCTCAAAGTGTTCTTGAGATATCACATTCATGAGAATAAGGCAGAGAAGGTCACAGTGAGCTTTGACCTTTAACCACCAAAAACTAATCAGTCTAAGGATGCTTTCAGACCTAGAGTTGTCTTGCTTTGGTCTGAATCAGGGACTAATTTTGTTACAACATTGCATAATTGCCTAGAGTTGGTTCGTGTCTTCATGGCAGCATTTACAAGTGGACCAGATAAAATGCCTTGTGAAAGCTGCTCTTGATTGGTCAGAATTTCCATGCGGAAAAAATCCAGGGAGCAAACAAAACATTGAAGAAGAGTACACTTGCAAGATAAATGCAACACTTTCTGATGTCAAAATGGAGAGTCAACTATGCAGGTTGATTTTAGTGCTGGTCATCGTCTGCTATATTGCTTGCATTGTTCATTTTAGGCAAACCATACAGTTTGAAAACGAGGCGCGACTCCAACTATAAAACAATATTTTGATGCATTGGATGTGCCGAATTTGCATATTAAGGCAATGCAGGAGGACACATTAATAATCCTCCGGACATGGTCATGTTAAACCCAAACAATGCGTAATGTGACAGCAGTTGGTTCGGATCAAGGTGGGAACAAGTTTTCACCTGTAGTGTAAGATTTAATCATTAGTCATTAATCAGTAAAGTTAATTAAGGTTGAAGTTCATATAATAATGTGTTTATGTATCCATGTAGGGCAAAACACTCTTACACAAGTTTTGTATTCATATATTAAAAACACACACACACCATACCATGTACTGCCTGGAAGTGTAATAATGCACACACACACACACTCTAAAGTTTATATTGCATGAAAGCACAGGGGACCTTATAGGAATAGTCCCCAAGTTCCATATGTTTTTTAAAAAACAAAGTGAAACTGAGTTCAAACCTAATGGTGGGAGAGTTTGGGGATTTCCAGGCTGAGGGAAAAAGATTACACCATTAAGACATGTCCAGGCATGATCTGGACAAAAGTAAAAAGGCCTGCCACCAGTAGGTTTGGGCTCAGGTAGGAAGGGCTAAAGGAAAAGAGGGTGGAGATTCTCCCGAATCTTCACCAGCATAAAAGGGAGAGCTCAGAAAGTGAAACTTCAGTCTTGCTCCGGAGCCTGACTCATGAGTTGTATGTGTTGAAGCTTGTGAACACATTAAACTCGATTGTGCCGGATTCAATTGGTCTCCAGTGTTTCTCTGAGTACCAGCCAACCGAACCTAAGATACTAAACTAACACAGAGGACGATTTGAAGAGAAGGTGAGGACGAGGTCGGGAGCCATCAGGCCCAATTCCAGACACCGATTTTCGCTTCATCACACCACAAGAGTTCTTTCGGCAGAGTTTGTTTGTAACCGGACTGAGACCTTCTTAAAGAGAGAGGTGTTTTGGTGCGTACTTGAGTGCAATTGCTGTGTTTACATCTGCCCAAACGAACTGCACTTAGGTGGCAAACAAACTTGAATTTGATTGAACTGAATCAATCAGGGAAGGTGTGAAAGCACCCTAAGTGGACATTTGTGCCAAATTTGAAGAAATTCCCTCAAGCTGTTCTTGAGATATCATATTCAAGAGAATGAGATGGATGCAAGGTCACAGCGACCTTGACATTTGACCATTGACTACCAAAATATAACAAGTTCATCCTCAAGTCCACGTCATCCCTCGTGCCAAATTTGAAGAAATTCCCTTGAGGTGCTCTTTAGATATTGTGTTCACGAGAATGAGACAGAAGGACGGACAACCTGAAAACATAATGCCTAAAGCCATGGCTATCGCCAGAGCAGAGGCATAAAAATGTGTTTCATGTTTGTTCAGATTTGACTGAGTTACATCTCCAAGTGGGAGTTTGATTTTTGATGCAAATTTAAGCAATCAGTCTCGGGGCCCTATTTTACAGCAAAGCCCAACTCTCATTGCTAGTTCTCATTTTCATAGCCAGTGCTCATGTTACAGCGAGGTGCTTCAAAGTTTGAAAACCTTGGTGTTAGAGCATTTTATTAGATTCGGAATAAAAAACAAGGACCACATGTTTGATGTTTGAGTAACTTTTTTTTTATCTCTTTACTTCCTCAGTTACAGTTTGAAATATTCATTAAGTTAACCTTAACCTCACATGATTGACATCTTAATGCCCTCACCTTCAGCACAGAACTCTGTAGAGAGAAAAAGAGATAAAAGAATCAGTTCTGTATGAAATCACAAATCTTGATTTCATTCTTTAATCAGATGGGTTTAAAAGGTAAAGCACCGTTCTTGGGGTCATAGAGGATGTCTGGCTCTCTGGAGAAGCCGAGGCAGCTCGCCTGCTGTTTGAAATGCTCCAGGTCCGAGTCCTGCAGGGTCGACTCTCTGGCTGGAAACAAAACAACAAAAACGGTGTAATGTTTTGGATATAATATGTTTTATTTTCTCTCTCGGACTCATTCCTTCCTACCATTTAGGTAAAGAGCACGGGCGTTGATCTTGTCCCCTGTAACGTTGCTGCTGAAATTCATCATCTGCAGTAACTTGTCGAGGTTTCTGGCGGTGCTGTTGACGCTCATGAGCAGACAGCTGTCACAGGTCGGCAGCAGGTAAAACTCAGAGGTAATGTTGAAGTCTGAGGACAGGAACCAAGTCAGAAAACTTAAATAAAACAACAATAAACAGATACTGTGAAACCTAAGAATGTATTTGTTGTGAATTTCTCCCTCTGCTCTCCTCCCATGTTTGTAACCTTGGTGTCATCTTTGATCAAACCCTCTCCTTTGACCAACATATCAAACATATCACCAAAACTGCCTTCTTCCATCTCAGGAACATTGCCCACCTCCATCCATCCCTCTTCTTTTCAGTTGTAGAGACGGACATCCACGCATTCATTACTTCCAGACTACACCGCTCCTCTACGGTTTGTCGGCCAAAACACTCAAGAAACTACAATATATCCAGAACTCAGCTGCCCGTCTTCTCACACACTCGGGCACCCGTGATCACATTATCCCCGTCCTTCAAAACCTCCACTGGCTCTCCCATTCCCCAGTGTACTCACTTCAAACTCTTCGTCATCACTTTCAAAGCTCTCCACAACCTGGCTCCCCCCTACCTGTCTGAGCTCCTCAAACGGCACACTCCCTACCGTACTCTCAGTACTGCTGATGCAATTTTTTAAAATAAAATACTGAGTGACAGGTGCCCAAACCTTATCAAAATCTGAAAGTTTGTCTATAAGAGTGTGTCCAAACTTTTGAATGGTACTGTAAGATATTAATTTTCCTGAGTCTGATGTGGATTGAAGGCATTTGTCAAGACTAGAGCCTCTAAAAGTCTCAGAATTTTGCAGGTATTTCCTAATGTAGTCTCTTATTTGCAAGTATCTGAACAGTTTATATTTACTCTGTATTTGAGCAAAAGAAGCAAAGGTGCCCTCAATGTACAAGTCTCCTATAGTGTGGATACCTGCCTTTTTCCAGATTGTAAAAGCATTATCTAGATTAGCTGGTGCAAAGGTCGGGTTTCCAAAAATGGGTAAAGCGTGGGATATGGGTTCCAGATTAAAATGTGATTTGATTTGTTTCCAGATTCGTGACAGAAAAATGCCACCTATGTAGTGAGGTTTACAAGCTTCTTGTTCAGTTTTAAGCCTGCTTGGTGGAATTGCTCTGTCATCTAGAGAAAATGTCACAATCCTCATATTTGAGGCCCAATAATATGATAGAAAATTTGGAAGTGCCAGACCCCCCTCCTTTTTAGATTTGCAGAGGTGTTTCTTGCCAATTCTATGTGTATTGTAGTTCCATAAAAAAGGGACCACAATTGAGTCTATGGCCTCTAGTTTCGCAGACCGGACGAGGTGGAGGCGCAGCGCACCTGCGCTTCGCCAACTGGGTTTGGCCAGGCGGATTTTGCAAGTTTGGCACACCGTGCGCGCTGGCGCAGCTACTCCTCTTTCCCATCTCCGTCCCTCCTACCTGTGCAAGTCGGAAAGAGGGAGGGGAGAAGGCGTGGAGTGGGTTTTACACACATCACACCAATCAAATGAGCCCCTCTCCTCGCCCTTAAATGCGCCGTGCGAAGGCGTAATGAAAGTTTACTCAATTCGCCATGGCAGAAAAGAGCAGCAGCGTCAGACGGCCAAACTCCTCCCAGGAGGAAACTGATGTTTTGGTCCGGGAGGTCCAAGCTCGCAGTGTCCGAATATACGGAACTGCGAGCAGACCTCCACGGGCTGATGATGCAAAGGTAGCCTGGGAGGAGGTCACCACAATTGTAAATCAATGTTGCGTTTCTCTCGTGCGCGCGCGCTCTCTCTTTCTCTCTCGCAGTCTCACTCTGTTTCTTTTCTTTTGACTTTTCTAAGATGACAGATGCTGAATATATACTCCCTATCTGATGCTGTGGCTGTTTGTGGTTGGCTGAGAGGGATGTGAACTCATTAGTTTGCAGCTGTGTTAATCAAATCAGGTTGGGTTTCCATTACGCGTGCCAAACGTGCCAAACGGTGCCAATCCCCTTTGATCTGACATCAGATGTGACGGGACAGTCGATATAGAGATACATTTATGTGCTGATTGCAGATAGTTGCATTGAATAGTGGTTTTTGTGGGTATTTATTGCATCGTTAATGTGCCTGACATTCTGGAAACCTGCCTATGAGATTTCGATGACGTGTGCGCACTGTCCGCTGGTTAGCCAAACTTCCCCTACACCGGCTGCGCTCCACCTGCACTGACAGTAGACGTGGTTTCAGCTGGCGAGCTTTTAACGCACCTTTGGCGAAGCCTTTTGGCACGAAACTGTCACTGCGCCAAGCTGGATCTGTCGACACCTCCCCTTGCTGCGCCGCCACACCCATCTCAGCGCACCTCAGTCTGCCAAACTACCAAACCGAGCGCCTTGGGTTGCGCTGCTCGTAACTAGCTCTGCGCGGGGTTCGCCACCCTGCGCCGCGCCAGGAAACTAGAGCCCTAAATGTTTGAAGAAGGACTTAGCAAGAAGCACAGGTATATTCTGAAATAAGCACAGTAATTGAGGCAGAAATAACATTTTAATGGCATTAATTCTGGAGGAGGAAAGTTTGCTTTGAATACATTTTTGTGGTATTTTGTAATCTGAATTCCTAGATATGTAAATTTCTCTGTAGATATTTTAAAAGGAAGATTTTGTAACCAGGAGACATGTTGTACATGTATAGGCATCAACTCATGTTTACTACACTTTATCCTATATCCAGGAAAGGTTCCAAATGAGTTGATTTTTTCAAGCAGGTTCGGAATTGTAGCTTGTGGCTGAGTGATGTATAAAAGAACATCATCAGCATAAAATTATATTTTATTTGTAGAATTTTCAGTATTGTAACCATGATTTAAAGGATCTGAATGGATACTCTCAGCAAGAGGCTCAATATTCTTGGGCAAAGATCAAGGGTGATAGAGGGCATCCCTGTCTCGTTCCTCTGTACGGTTGTTGTAGAGAAGCTTGACTACTGAAATTAATTTTTCTCCAAATTTGAACCTTTTTAAAATTTCAAACAGATAAGGCCATTCGTCTTGGTCCTATGCTTTTTCTGCATCAAGCGACAGAACAGCTAGTTCTTCTCTCGGTCTGTCAGTAGAGTATACGATGTTGTATAGTTGCCTAAGGTTAAAAAAGGAGTTTCTATTTGGTATAGAACCTGTCTGGTCTGAATGCACTCATTTTCCTAAAAGGGGACTCAGTCTAACTTTAGAAAACAATTTGCCATCTTGGTTTAACAGAGAAATAGGAAGAAAGGAGCCCATTTCTTCTGGGTCCTTACCCTTTTTATATATCATTGTGATAACTGCCTCCGTTAGGGTAGGAGGAAGGGCACCATCAGTGTGAGCTTGAGTAAACATACTATGTAATTATGGTTAAAGAATTTCATAATTTTTTTTTATAAATCTCCCCAGGTAGGCATCAGGGCCAGGGGCTTTATTGCTCTTAAGTGAGGTGATGGCTTTTTGGATTTCTTTAATTGAAATTTCAGAGTTCAGCTGAGCCGACTCTGCCTCATCTATTTGTGAGAGGTTGCATTTATCTATAAAATCTCTCATAGCAGTATAGTCTGTTTTAATTTTGGATGTGTACAGCTTTTTATAAAATTGGAGAAATCGGTCATTAATATCTTTGGGTTTCGTTAAGATCTCACCTTTGTCAGATTTAGTTTTGTGTATTGCATGGTCATTTTCCTGTTTTCTGAGCTGCCGGGCTAAAAATCTGTGTGGTTTATCACTGAATTCGAAATATTTCTGTTGGGTATATATGAATGCCTTGCTAACTTTTGCTGAGAGCATCTTGTATTCATATTTCAAAGATGATATTTTTTTATGTAATTCATTAGAGGGTGTTTGGGCATTTTCTCTGTCTAACAGTTTTATTTGATGATCTATTTCAAGTAATTTCACCTTGTTTTGCTTCTTTCTAGATGGTTCATATGAAATGAGACAGCCTCTGAGAAACGCTTTAAATGCCTCCCAAAGTGTAGCAGGAGTGGTCTCCAAATTCTTAAACTGCTTTTATCAGTTCTGTGGGTGGAAGATCTATCTAGATACGGATCTAACACATAGTTGAAATCCCCTCCAAATACAAGGTTTGTTTGGGACATATGGGGACCAGGCATTAGTGCAACCTCCCATAGATCCGACTACCCATAACTCCGACTACCCGCTAATCCGAACATGCAGGTCTACGGTGAGTTTTATCGTTTTAGTCCCACAATGTCGACCGCCCATTAATCCGACCATTTTAATGCCATTATTCCAACCGTTGGATTTCATACCCAGTAGTCCGACCACAGCATTTCCAACATGAAGCAGTCTGTGCATATCTCCCTCACTGCGCCGGCACTGACTGTGAGGACAGTTGCATTTATCTCATCAACGGGAAATCACATCCATCTGCTATATGTGACGTACATGCCCTTATTTGGATAACACATCCATAAAGCCTATTGACAGTGTAATGCGCTCTGGCTGCAGATGTATATTAAGCATTAATCCTTCTTGCAGCACGTCTAGACAAAGAGATTTACTGTGTATCAGGCACTATACTTGCTGAACAGCATGAATGAGGGAGAGTCTGATGAAGGGGAGGTGTCCGGACTCAGCGACGTATACTGGGTGGATCCTGCCGATGGGTCATCATTGGACAGTGAACGAGAGCCTCCCCGAAAAGCTTTATATATTTTTCGTTTAGTAAAAAATTGTTTTAGACTCATAATTATGTTAGTTATAACATATCAAAAGTCCTACGAAATCCCAGTGGTGGAAAGTATTGAAAAATGCTAAGACAGGTGATGCCACAGTCTCTCATGTTTGCCTATGTTAAAAATTTGATTTATGCATTTTTTCTTGTCTGATTTCCACATAAAAGGTTCAGTACTGTCCACAATCAACCAGAAACTGTATTGGATGCAGCACAGTGTACATACATAGTGTATATTACTTTTTTATTATTATTTTTTGTTTTTATAATTATTATTACTCAATATTATAGGCATTTGTGACGGGATAAAGGGGGTGAACCTTACACAAATTGCAACAGAAAATCTGACATCAAAGAAAAATCACTCAATATCAAAATTAATTATTTAGTAATGCATATAAATGTGATTATTGATTTTTATTAACAAATTTAAAACAAATGAATTCGAATGTCAATTTTCAAATTCAAATGTCAAATTGAACAGTTTACAGCTCTCTCAGCTGTGGACCCTCCATGCCTCTCTGGAGGCTGAAGTCTGAGGTCCATGTGCCAAGAGCCGCCCTCACTGAGGAGTGAAGACCGTAACCCTGGTTAACTTTCTGTGGAGGCTGGCTGGGTCAAACTGACCCCATCTGTTTTGACTGTCCCTTCTTATCTCCCTCCCTCCTTCTCTCTTTCCTCCCTCTTTCCTTCCTCTCCCTTCCTGCCATTACGTACAAATAAACTACATCTAACCAGTAGCGTGGGAAAGTGGAGTACCCAAAGTGGGGTGCTGCCGGGTCTGCAGCCCCACCTGGTGGTGGCTGCAGGCTGTAGCATCTTACACTCAGCAGTAACTGTAAACTTAAAAATCTTAAATAAAAATATGATATACATATATATATATATATATATATATATATATATATATTCATATATATATATATATATATATATACACACACTCATTCAGTTGGCAGCCCCCCCTACTTAAAACATCTTCCCGTGTGTGGGAATACAAGGATGTGTTATCCAAATAAGGGCATGTACGTCACATATAGCAGATGATGTGATTTCCCGTCATGAGATAAACGCAACTGTCCTCACAGTCCGCGAGACATTGCAGCTGTTTAGTGGTACCGCTGCTCTGTGTTTACTGAAGGGGGAAAGTTGCCTGGTCACCCCTGAAATGTAACTTTACTGCGGTCGGATTTTTGGGAGGTCGGACTAATGGGATTCAAATACTAGGTCGGACCTTTGGGTAGTCAGACTAATGGGTAGTCGAACCATTGGGTGGTCGGACTGACGCCACGCACCCGGGACATATCTGGTATAAGAGATGTCACTTTCTTGAAGAATGATGAGTTGTCCACATTGGGTGTGTATATGTTCAGTAGGGTAAGAGGTGTAGAATAAATTTCCCCACTTCATCAGATACTGTGGCTTTGTGAATAAAAAGAATGCCTTTCATTATCATGACTGCTGTACCTCTAGCTTTTGCGGGAAAAGATGAGTGATACACATTTCCAATCCCTTTACACTTAAGTCTGGTATGAGTATAATTTTTCAAATGAGTTTCCAGTAGAAATATTATATCTGGTGATAATGACTTAAGATAGGCAAACACCTTCCCTCTCTTTGTTCGACTGTTCAAGCCACATACATTCTAGCTGGCTAGGGTCAAACCTCTCCTCCTGTCCCCTGTATTCAAATCATTTTGTTTTGACATCCAACATATTTTGACTAGTTGACCCTTAAGTGGTAACATTAAAATAGTAAGACAGCTGGCTCCCACCCACCCTTCCAATCTTAAACCCCTTAAAGCAGAAAAAAAACAACAACAAACAAACAGCAATAAAAAAACAAACATATCTGGCCAATACCAAATGGCTACAGCGCGAAAATACTTCAGGAAGCGTCTAAATAATAATACAAATAAACAATAATGTATCAAACTAAAATCTTTACTTCTCTGAGCTGTTACTGTTAACCTTGTTAACTTTCGTATCTACTTTTCCTACAAGTGTGTGTACAAGAATTACAGTGAATTGGCAGCGAAAAGTTTAGGTCTGAGGCTCTGTCCAACAACACTCATTAAATATGTGAAAAAAGAAAACCAGTACAATAAAACACAAATTCTGTCCATGAATGGAGACCCTCTCTAAAAAAATGGCTGAGGTCTGCAGGATCAAGGGGTCGAGCCAAGTTTCCTTGAAGACCATAAAGTTGGAGTTCTCAGTCTCCCGTAGAAAAGCCACCCTGCTCTTGACTTCATCCAGTTTGCTGTCCAGTCACTAAACATCAGCTAGAAGAAAACTTGGCAGAGGACACTGGTTCTAATGTTTCCTCTGCCTGACCAGGACCCCGGCCCCAAGACCCTAGTTTCCTTTGTCTTCTCCATTTATCAGGTACAGCAACAGGTAATCCCCGCCATAGATTATCTGTAGGTGCTCTACACCCAACCTCTACAGGGAGCAACAACATGGCTGCCATCAGCTTGTTGTGTTGCATTTATCTCAGCAGATACACACAATTAACTACACACCAAAACATTATATAATGGTCACAGTCATCCTAAAACACAGACAAACAGTTTCTTATTTATTCACCTTTGTGTGAGTATTAACTAGAGAGTTTAGAAGGAGTTTTTACCATATTTGTGGATCAATGAAGAGACCCATGATGGATTAAAGTCTCAATCAAGCCAGCGCCATTTTATTTCTGATTCACATTAAGTATGGCCTGAAAAGAAACTCCTCAGCCTGATCCAAAGGAGTGCGTGAGCGCCATCTACTGATCTAGTGGTGTAAATCCTCGATGCGTTCAAGTCAACTCTGTTAGTGTAGTTCTTTACAGTGTTATCTTAAAAAATAAGGGGGTGTTTTTTTTCTAATCAGAAACTCAACATATAGCATTTTCAACCTATTACAAAAAGAAACTGCTACTACAATTATTTTATTCCTTCTGCTATCAGGTGGCTAAATGACTATGGCAGTAGCTAGGTTTCTCTCTTTATTCTTGTTGTTTGCGCCTTGTGTGAGCCCGTATGTGGCGACCTGTGGGTGCCAAAGAGTGTTCGCTGCTCTTTTCCTGAGACCCATGTGTGGATTGTCATTGACATGTTGTTGTTGATGTTCGAGTGCTGCTGCTATTCGGAGTATGTTTATTGTTTTTTTTTATTATGTCACTTTTTTTTTTTTTTAACCTATTATGCAAACTGGGAAGGCTGTCAAACCGAATTGCCCATTTAGGATAAATAAAGTTTTTGATCTGAACCGAAGTTTACTGTTTGATTCTCAGCAGTGTCTGTCATCCACAGCTGCTTTTTGTCTGTACAAACGTCTGAAGGCAGCAGCACAGTAGACCCTTTTACCGTTAGTAAACAATATGACGTTTTTTGGTGGGCGGGGCTGAACTGGAGGCAAAACAATTCTCCACAGACATTAGATAATGCTAGCTAGCAAGTTCTGTTGGCTTGTTTTAGACAATGGAGGAAGATGATACAAGCGGTGCATTCTGAAATACACATTCTGAGTAGCAGAGCACTGCACTCTGGGCACTCTGTCTGGGGAGATGAAGCAGCAGAGCACCGAGTGGAGTGAACATGTGATTAACTTAACTGTTTGTTAATTCACGTAGAAATATAACACTCCGTTTCTTTGACCAACAGCGCTCTCATTTTAGTGTAGAGCGTCAGACTGCATTTACCATGTCAGGTCACTCACTCTCTGGGACCATGAATGTTACTTGAATAAGTAAACACTGACCAATGGGACCAGACTGGCCGACCCGTATACTCTCACTCAGTGGATGGATGATGTCACAGGAAGCTTTGTGGGTGATTACTATGCCAATCTTACAAAGGAAGACGACATTTGAACGGTTTCCTCCAGTTTGTTTTGCTATCGAAGCTAACGTTAGCTAATAAGCTAAAATGATAGCATTACAGAGAAATCCAATATTCCTCTACAAGAAATACTTTTTCCCTAATCTGATATGATGTGTCTGCTGCACATGTGAGCATTTTTGATGATGGCCTCCGTCCAGTCCTTTTGTCTTATCACATTTATCCACAATGTTTGCTTTTGTTGACGGTCAGTGGAGGCTGGTATGTGATAAAATTTAAGTGTTGAGCCATGACTCCTTCTTTTCTGGCTTCCAATAACACAACAAGACCACATTTTAAGACTCCTATGTAGCCTACAGCCCTGTGGTGGAGAGGCAGGTTTTGCCTCCAGCTAATAAAATGACGCCATTGTGATGTTGGCCCCTAAAGGGTCTATATGTGTGATGGATCTGCAGCTCTTAATCTGTCAGAAACATGATCTCCACATAATAAATTCTCTGACTCACAAAACTGACAAAGAAAAGTACTGTGTTGGATCAGGTAACTTACATGATGATGACAAAGTGTTGCCATCAATGGTTATGTTGACAACTGAAGTTATGCAGGTTCCATTTCTGAGAAAAACAACAGAGGAAGAGATTAGTTCATTTTCTGACAGAGCTCTTTTACTACTTATCCGTGCTGGCTTTAAAAGTTAAGATTCCTTCCACTGATGAAGACTGAGTGATACATTTGGAAGCTCTGAAAAAGACCAAATGGACTGTGAGTTGGGATTGTTTTGTCAAACTACTCCTGAGGTAAAGATGTTTGACCTTTAAGCTGAGAAGTCATTCATTTACTATTAATCAAAATATAACTTTTGAGCTCCTTAGCTTTTACATTAAGTTATGATTGATTTGTTTTAACGACTTGTTCTGTTAGCAGTACTTTATTATAAAAAACACAAGATCTAAAGCCTAGGATATGAATATCACAGTGTTTATCTGCTAATGTTAGCATTCCCAGATAACTGACAACACTGCAGTTTAAGGTAATTTTAGCAGTTGTGTCCTGGTATTAAAGTGCATTTTAAATGATCCAATCACAAGTTTACAGCACAAAATACAAGTCTAAATGACCACCAAGATGCAATGTGATCACTCAAACCACTTGCAGAGGTGGTCTGGGACATATTTTACAACATATCTCTTGTGGTGTAAACACTAATTCATCCTGATGCGTCCCTGGCTACGTCAAGGACTACGTCATCGTTCCAGGACGAGGTGGTTGTTTTTTTAATTAAATTTATATAGCGCAATACAGGCCATCAAACAATACAACACAGGTGAACAACACAAAAAACAAACAAACACGTAATACAGCACGAGACAAGAGGGGAAGATAGATTCCAATATGTCAACAGACAGAAGCAGTATCTTTAACTATATAACTCTAACCAGAAAAACAAAGAAAAAAAAAAAGAAGAAGAAAAAGAAACAAACAAACCAACACAAAAATAATTTCGGACTTAGATTTTTTTCTGTTCTATAAAATAAATAAATAAAAATATATAAAAAAGTAAATAACCAATTAATAAACAAATCAAGCTGTTTCTGTCTTTCAATGTCATTCACATGGATGATCAGCTGGAGAGGATGCTGACTTTTGATGCTTCTCAAAGTCAAGGATGCTTCCTTGGTAGGACAGATCCTTCCAAGTTGGGTCCTACAGAGGTTAGGCAAGACTCTATCCAAGCATTCGATGAACACGCATTGGAACTGGCTAAAGACTGCCCAGGGGCCTGTATCACGAAGCAGGATTAATGTCTTAGCGAGGTAACTTCAGGGTTAACCCTGGGTTTTCGGTCTCACAAAGCCGGTTCAGTTCTTATCGGGGTAGATCACCATGGTAACTTACTCTGAACGGCTATCCTGCTCCAGAGCAGGGTAAGTTCAGGGTTGAATCTGATCCTATAAAAAGCACCACCCACTGGCCAATCAGCTGT
>NC_065527.1:39223013-39235027 GCF_006386435.1 Epinephelus moara | reverse complement strand
TCTAACCTCTCCGGCACTTTTCTTTTTTTAATCTTGTAAATTTTATACTGTCTGTTTTTAACATTATGTGCAAATAAACTAATCTAAACTAAAACTAAACATTATTCATCCCGTTATGCGTTGCCACGCATGTTTCCTCCTCCTGCAGCTGCCACGGTGTTGGCCTGTTCTGTAATGTTGCTTTTCTCCTCCTCATATTTTAGTAGAATTAATCTCTGATCCTCACGAGAAATACTTTTTTCCCCCCCACATACGGCACTCTGTGAGGATGCTCAGTATCGCTCAGTGACACTGCGCTTCTCTCATGATTGTGATTGGTCCGCTGCGTGCGCATTCACGGCTCTTGATAAAGCAACCCTGTGTTGAGTTACCGAATTGATATCCAGCGTTGTGATACCGATTATCCTGATTGCCATTGTTAGGGTTAGTCAACCCAGGATAGGTCTGGGTAACCCAGGAAAGGTTGATCTCACTTCGTGATACAGGCCCCAGGTGTGCGTCACTGAAGAGGCCCTATCTTCTATTCCAAAAAATTGTGCACAAAGAATTGCAGATACTTCATGCCTGCTGAGGATACACACATGCATCCTTGAATATTCACTTAAGGATGGACTCAGTCTTCAGTAGAATTCGAGCTATCCTTGACACTGGAACAGTCCTTTGACAGGATTTGATGATGTGGCCTCCTTTAAATTCAGCTATTTAAAGATCCTTCCTTGACTTTGAGGAGCATCATTTGACCTGAGACCTGTTAGCTTTAGTCTCAATCTGGTAGCATGATGTTGTTTGTAGCCATCAAGTTTACGCTAGTAAGAAGGAGTGCTTAGGTCATGATATGATATTATTGCAATATTAGATGTATGGCGAAATGCTGAGTATTGCGATACAATATATTGTGATTTTATTACCTTTTTTCAAATTGCAAATTATTTCCCCAAAGGAAAACTTTTTCTTATGTGTTTTACCTCATAAGATAAAGTTTTAAGTCTGTTCATCTGACTTTAATCATTGTTATTGCAGCAAAATGTGATGCAAAGCAGACTGACCGACACTGTCATAAAACCAGTCAGAACTGCGGCATACAACTGTGGACAGATTTAACACCCTCTACGAGGCCAGATTAAGATCTGAGGGAAATACTTCACATGCAGGTATCCCGCTAACTGAATGACAACACCCATGTTAGAAGTGTTGTCTGTTACATTCTTGTGTTGCATTTTGCTGGAGGTCTGCGGTGTTTGCTCCAGTGTGACTTTGGTGTCCTGCTCTAGTTTGGAGAACGTGAAACAGCAGTCTCTAGTCCTCTGTGAGACAATGTGCCGTTATAGTCACAAACCTGGGTTCATGTATTTTTAGCAGATCTTTGTGCATGAAGCAGGTGATGGACTGTGTTATTTTCTTAGCTCTCTCACAGTTGGATGGTAGTTTTGTCGAGCTAAGTGTGTCCAGTGTTGGTTGATTTTAAGGCAGAGAGGGTTTAGTGTCTCTGGATGGTGGCAGGTGAGGTGAGCCCTCATGTTTGTATTATTCCCAGAGTATTTTGTTCTCATATGGCTGCTGAAAAATCACGTGTGTCATATCGTCTAGCGAACCTCCGTCGGATCGGCTCCCGGAAAATTGCCTTCTTTAACATTTTTTTATCCACTTTTAACTGGCATACTCTTGGTAAACTGTTTTTACCCTTTACACAATCTCTTTATGTGACCACTGTTGCAATCGGGCCTATCGATCCCAAAATCTCATAACTAGCTCATGCCCAGCGCTAGCTAGCCGGCTAACATTAGCCTGTTTTTAGCACTAGCTAGCTTGTTTTTAGCATTGCCGCTAATGCTACTTATCTGTTGAAGAACCTAACGCTACTGGGAAGTTACCGGGACTCAACGCCTTTCCAACGCCCTCTGGCTTCTACTAACCCTGATGCCTATTCTCCGCAGCAGGCCCTATTACTGGCCACTACATTCACCATGGCTCCACTCACCTCTCCATTCGGCTGCGTCAACTGCACTGTCCTTGCTGAGAAGGTCACAAAGCTGGAACAATGTATTTCCACACTTTGCAAGATCTGTGAAGCCGAACTGCAAATGGACACCATCATCTTCCGTTCCACACCACCAGAGTCTGAATCAGCCACCAGTCCTGCCTCTGTTGCTCTGATGTCATCGCTCCCCATCGGGCAGCTGTTACCCCTGCTATCCCTCCACTGAGCTCCAACACCGACCCCACCTGGATCAGGCATAGGGCTAAGCCCAGGTCCCTGGCCACCTCCACTCCTTGAGAGCCTGCATCATGGTCCCAGGTCGGAGAGCAGGAGAGGCAAGTAGTTTCCTCACGCACTCCACCACACCACCCACCTTGACAGTAGATTTGATATCTTCGCCCTGCAAGATTTCCCTCCCCTAGCAGCTGAACCCCAACCTTCACTGCCACCTTCCCCACAGTCCAACAACGCACCGCCACTTCAGTCCACCCCTCAGTGCCCTGCTCTCCCCGGAGCTCGCCGCCTCTGCATCCCGCACTTCACACCAGCTCTGCAGCGTTCTCCTGCCTCATCCTCCACCTGCGCCTCTCCACCCGCTCTGTCACCGCCACCCAGATCTCCATCAGAACCCTCTCTCCCTTCATCACCACTACCTCCTCGCCCCCTTTTCCCCCCGACCACTCTAATAATTGGAGACTCCATGACAAGAAATGTCCGCTTCTTCAATGCAGTTACGCACTTGTTTCCCTGGAGCAACCGTCCCCGTCATTCTTGCTAAACTCCCCGGCATACTCCAAACACTCCAGTCATCTGTCCACAGAATAATCATTCACGTTGGCTACGCGGATGCTTCCTGCCGACAGACTGAGATCACCAAAGCAGAGTTCAACAAATTATTTCGATTCCTCCACACCATCGGAAAATCAGTCTTCGTAAGTGGCCCACCCTCTCCTCACGGCTGTGGATATGGAATATTCAGCTGTATCATATCCTTCCACACGTGGCTTCAATCTGCCTGCAAAACACACTCCGTGAGCTTCATAGACAATTTCAATCTGTTTTGGGGCCGAAAATCTGTTTTAAACCCGACGGTTTCCACCCGAACAAACTGGGAAGCCGGATTTTAACAGCTATCTTGCAGCATGCTGTTCACAATCAACCACGTGACTGACTGTTTACACTCCCCATGCAGCTCCCCCCTTCTTCCTCTACGGTCCAAACTCAGAACACCACCACCACTTTCCACAGCTCCCCCCACAGGCCCCGCTGTCGCTGTCGCTGCCTTCTCCTGCTGCTCCTTACACCATTCAGCCTGTTACCACTGTTAGATCTCACCGTCCCCATAACTGCCTCAATTGTACTAACAAAAGCAACCTCATTAACATAAAAAGCAATGACCTTACTACAAATTTTCCCATTCAGCCCATTATAACTATCAGAAACCCCGTCCCCAAAACAGAAATGCAAAACAAGTGAAAAAAAAAACATCGCAACCTCTGCCTGCTCACCCTCTCCTCACAGTCTCTCACACAACAACATCCTCTCAAGCTGGCTCTCCAAAACACTCGTTCAATCAACAATAAAGCACTCGTCTTAAACGATTTCATAACTGACACTAATCTGGACATCCTCTGTCTCACCGAAACCTGGCACCATCATCTGGGCTATTTCACACTCACCGCCACCCCCTCTGGATACACATACATTGACCAACCCCGTCTCACTGGACGAGGCGGCGGTGTTGCCTCAATCCAGAAAAAACCCTCAAAATCAACACTATATCCACTCCTTCTGTACAGTCATTTGAAAACATTGCTCTTAAACTCCCTGGCCCCACCCCCTTGTCATTGCTGTAATCCACCGCCCCCCCCAAACCACAGCCATCTTTTCTCTCCGACTTTACAGATTTTGTCACACATCTCTCAGCCATCTCACCTTCAGGTTAACTACTTGGCGACTTCAAATTCCATATTGACAACACTACCTGTAAACGAGCCTCTGACTTTCTGGATCTCCTCGACTGCCTCAACCTCACTCAGCATGTCAATTTCCCCACCCACTCCCGCGGCCACACCCTGGATTTAGTCTGCTCCATTGGTCTCACCATCCAACATCTCCGACCACCTGGCTATCATCATCATGGACTTTCCTCTCTTTCTTCCAATCCAAAATTGATACCATCTACAGTTCCCTATCCTCCTCCCCCATCACCCATTCCTCCTCCCTCCCCCTTGCTCCTCTTATCACCTCTCCACTCTTTAGATTTTCACCCATCTTCCCAGCTGATTTGTCCAAAATCATCTCAACCATGAAATCCTCCACCTGCATCCTAGATCCCATCCCATCCTCCTTTGTTAAACACTGCTTCCCCACCATCTCCCCAATTATCTCAGGGATTATCAACTCCTCCCTCAACTTTTCCTCTGTTCCCCCATAACTGAAACTGGCTGCTGTAACCCCCATCATCAAGAAACCTGAACTCAACCCTGACAGCATCAATAACTTCTAGCCCATTTCCAACCTCCCATTCCTGTCTAAAATTCTGGAACATGTTGTTGCCTCACAAATCAAAGACCATCTCACCAATAATGACCTCTACGAACAATTTCAATCCGGATCCAGTACCCACCACAGCACTGCCCTCCTCAAAGTAACAAATGACCTTCTCCTCTCCTCAGACTCCGGCCAACTCTCCATCCTCATCCTCCCGGACCTCACTGCTGCCTTTGATACCATTAACTACTCCATCTTACTCTCCCGCCTACAATCTCTTCTCAACAAGACGATGCCCTCACCTGGCTCCACTCATATCTGAAAGGAATCAATTCATCTTCATTAACAACTGCTTCTCCTCAACTGCCCCCTTGTCCCAAGGTGTCCCCCAGGGTTCGGTGCTTGGTCCTCTCCTCTTCATCCTATACCTCCTCCCCCTCAGTCAGATCATCCGTTGTCACGGCCTCCGTTTCCACGGTTACGCTGATGACATCCAGCTCTACATCTCCACCAAATCCATCACCTCTCAGACCCACTCCACCCTCTCAAACTGTCTCTCTGATATCAGACACTGGATGCAAACAAATCTCCTCAAACTCAACTACGACAAATCAGACTTACTTATAATTGGTCCAAATTCCCTCACCCTGACAGCCAAAGACTTCCATCTCTTTATCGACAACTCCACCCTCTCCCCCTCCCCCCACTGCCGCAACCTTGGAGTCATCTTTGACAGCAATCTCTCCTTCAACCACCACATCAAGCAAGTCACCAAATCAGCATTCCACCATCTCAAAAACATCGCCCGCCTTCACCCCTCTCTCTTCTTCCCTGCAGCTGAAACCCTCATTCATGCTTTTATTACATCTCATATCGACTACTGCAACAGTATCCTCTACGGCACAACCTCCAATCTCCTCAATAAACTATAGTATATCCAGAACTCTGCTGCCCACCTCCTATCCACACCCTCTCCCGTGACCACATCACTCCTGTCCTCCGGAACCTACACTGGCTCCCTGTTCCTTACCGTATCCAATTCAAAATCCTCCTACTCACCCACAAAGCACTTCACAACCAGGCCCGCTCCTACCTTAAAGACCTCTATAAATAAAATGTATTATTATTATTATTATTATATCCAAGTCCTCATTTCTTTCTGTGTTAAAAAATCCATAATAAGTCAAGACGCTGACAGCTCGTGTCTGATTTCTTTCTCCAGTGCCTCCATCTTTGTTTTGATGAACTTCCTGCCAAATGCCGCTGACTGAGACCTCAACTGTCCTCACCAGGAAAAAAACATCAGCACCATCTAGTGGACTGAAAATGCAATTGATTTTATTAAAATATATATCTGCAAAAATTAATAATCGACAAAGATCGACAAAAGATCGACACACGTCAGTGTGTTGATACAATATTGCCATGCAGAATATTGCGATACTATGCTGTATCAATTCCAGCAGGATAAGAACCCTAGACCTTCCACATGGAGGACGAATGCTCTAGCCACTACACTGGGGAGGCCCCCTGATGGCGTTGATGGTTGCTAGTTAAAAATAAGAGGCTGATTTTGTCCACTTCTTTCTGAGGTCAAGGATGAATTATTTAAAATATTTCAATGGTAAATCTGCCACCTTTTCCCCCGTTAAAGGTTTTTTTGGGGGGAGTTTTTCCTTATCCGCTGCGAGGGTCCAAAGGACAGAGGGATATCGTATGCTGTAAAGCCCTCTGAGGTAAATTGTGATTTGTGATATTGGGCTTTATAAATAAAATTGATTGATTGAGTGACCTTTATAGCATATGTGCCTTACTTGCATAGAAAGCTCGACGGTGTAGTAACAGGCTTAGCTTAGCAAAAAGTGAATTGATGTACACCAGCTCAGTTGTTAGATGTTACACTTAAATGGATTCAAAATGTTTGGCCGATAAAGTGGAGTATCATTTGCATAGCGGTGGAATTACGATAAAACTATGATTTAGCCTACAGACATTATCATGTTGTGTATTTGTACAGTTGATGTTTTTAACTCACATCTTGTCCTCCTGAGATACAACAACTTCATTGGGGTTGGATGGTGATGGGGTGATGTTCATCCAGGTACTCTCAGTTAGCCTGCCGATTGTGTTATATACTTCATTATCAGTGTAACCCGTGATAAAGTTCCACCGGCCGTACATCTGCAGACAAATAAAATATGGAGTCAGTTAGTGACAGCAGACACAAAAACCTTTTAATAATGGAAGTAGGGCTATATATCAAACCTCACAACTTTTTAGTGGCACCAACGTAAACATATGTGTTGCATCAAAAACTGTCAAGTTCGGTCAGAATCATAACCTTGTTTACTTGTTATCTGATGAGATTGTTTATTCAACCCCCCCCTCACTCCGAAGTTGGTGAAATCTAGCGCCTGGGTAGTGACTTGCAGTGTCAGACACTGACGAAAAAAGCCGTCCTTGAATGTCAGCATGATATGCGGCAGTGTCAGGGGGAAACGCGGCGGAAGAAGAACGAAAGTTGAGGCGGTGAAGGTCCGAGTGGGGCAGGCGGGAGGGATGGTGGATGGGTCCAACAAACACTGACTTTAACCAAGGAGAGCAGTGTTTGTGTCCTGGAAGATTCTAAAGCCAAACCCTGTTCTTTTTTCTTAAACCTAACCATGTGCTTTTGTTACCCTAAACCTAACAAAGTATTCTTGTTGCCTGAACCCAACCATGTGCATTAGTTGTTGGATGAAGGAAAATGTCAATTCATGTTGTTGTACTGATTTAGTGCATTTACTTTGAAAGTGGCTGTGTGCAAATGTTAAATTTCCTGTTAAAACAGAAGTGTGTTTCGAAAGAGGACAGTGCATGCAACAGAGATAACCCAGAGTATCTTTCAGGTCGTATCAAGATGTGGAAAGTCCATGACCGAACGTCAATATGTGACAAGGTTGGGGTGAGAATGTGTTGGTTTATCATATTTGTGCTGGTTTTACAGTTTTACTCAGGAAAACCTTTTGGATGGCTGCTTGTGTCTAGACGTGAAATATGGGAACTTATTCAAGGGAAAAAAGTTTAACGTAGAATAACAAATTTATATATTACCCAAGGTCAGGTATTGTATAGGTATTGAAACTTGGAACTTGGAAACTATTTGGATGGGTTTAGCCTAGCAAAAGGCAAAGGCTGTAAGGAGAGGGAAACTAGGTCTTTCTCACTAATGAGTATATATTCCAGAAAAAGGCATACACCACTTCCCACTGAGAAGTTGGGATCTATAAAAACAAACTTGATGGGAGAAAGTGCGCACCTGTGAGGAAAATCTGACCCATGCATATGACAACCTGGTCTCACACCGAAGTCTTCAGAATCCAGCGCTTGGGCAGTGTTTTGCAGCGTCAGACACTGACTGAAAAAGCTGTCCTTTAACACTGGCATGATACATGGCTGGTTGTTGTTATAGTTTAATGGCGCTTGGCAGCGTCTGGGGGGTAACGTGGTGGGACAAGAACGACAGGTAAGGTGCCGAAAGTTTGAGTAGACTTTCACCTGGGAGAGCCGTGTTCGCATCCTGTAAGATTGTAAAGCCAAACCCTGTTCTTTTTTCCCAAACCCAACCACATGCATTAGTTGTTGAAGGCAAAAAAACGTCAATTGGCGGTGTTGTACTTACGTAGTATGTTTATTTTGAAAGAGACTGTTTGCAAACTACTATATTTCCTGTGAAAACAGAAGTGTATTTTGAAAGAAGACAATGCATGTAACAGGCAGAACTTGACAATGCGTCCAAGACCGTCAACAACCATCGATCCAGAGTACCTTTCATCTCATATCTGAATGTGGAAGGTCCATGACCAAACATCAATATGTGATGAGGTTGGAGTGAGAATGTGTTGTATATGGACATCTGGAGGCAGGGAAAATTGGCAACACAGAGGGTGAGGTGGTGATTTTAAGCCACATTGAAGAATAAGTGTTAATATAAATATTACTAGTCCATACCCATTGGGTCTCATTCATGAAAAGTGAGTAAATCCGTGTGTAGATTTGCACATAAAAGCCTACGCTACTAAAAACCTACTCCGGATTCAGGAACGCCGCGGGAAACTCAGATTTGATCGTAAACACGTGTGTATGATCATGAATGCCAATCCATCGTAAAGTGACAGCGCGCTCCCGGTAATCAGCAATTAGCATAAATCCCCGCCCATGAATAGCCAATGACCACCATATAAGGAGGTGTAGGTGCATCCAGTCGACCTGTCAGTCATGGTGCAAACAAAGAAAGAGAGAGAAAGAAAAAAGTTTTTTTCTGAAGCGGAGATCGAAATAATTTTGGGTGAAGTGGACTTAAGAAAAAACATTTTATTTTCTTCAGTTAGTAGTGGTGTGACAGGGACAGGCAAAGCGAAGGCCTGGAGGGAGGTAACAGATGCTGTTAATGTTGTCTCAGTAGTACAAAGAACCAGAGGTGTCAGAGATGAAGCGTAAATGGTTTGATATGAAACTGGAGGCAAAGAAATGCATAAGCACACACAAAAAAAATACAGCAGCCACAGGAGGAGGAGGCTCACAGTCACAACTATCTGCTGCAGACGAGCTCATCGCTGGCATAACTGGGGAGACCCCTCTGTCAGGAATTATTCCTGATGGAGACAGCGACATGCCTCCACTGGAGTCAACATCAAACCCAGACGGTAAGGTGTTGTATCATAATACATGCTGAAAACAATCACTGATAGCGTAGTGGTCACCAAACAAACAGAAGATTCATTTGTGGGGTTTTGAATGAAGTGGGAACGGGAAACCAGAGATGTTTTGTGCGTAATGATGGATAAACTCTAAATCAGTGATGGCTGTCGAAATGTAGAGCTATTTAACATTTATTTTAACAAATGATACGGATAACATATAGCCTACAGCAGTTTTGTATGCAGTGTCTTAGAATTATTTGGATCTTAATAGCCTAAAGCTCTGTTTTATACAACGTAAATTAAACATTTTTCAAATCAGACTTATTCATTCAAATGAAAAAACGTGTCGTCTCAAATAATTCTTTCAGCTGGTGCGTGCTCCTTCGTGGCTCCACCACCTGCTGCTCTTGCTGCCCCTGCTGAACCCAGTCACTGAGGCCGAAGAGGCTGTGATCCAGCTGTCCTTACAGATATTTTTATTATCATCATTCAACATGTAGAAAGAACGTGTAATCTATTGGGTCGATTTACATAGATAATTCACAATCATGAACCTAATCTGGATCTTAAACCTGCTAATTGCCAACTAATTTAACTAAATGTGTTATATTTGTAATATTCTGTCATGTTTAGATTACGTGTTTCAAAGGCATCTGTGTATTGTGTACATAACAGAGCGCAATACGAATTAAAATTGGAATTTCCAATAGTGACAAGCAATATTTATGTGCTTTACTAAATTTACACAAGCACTACGAGTGGTCAGGAGCAGGAGTAGATTTTGTTAGTAGCTACGAAAAGATCGGAGCTACTAAAATATTGATGAATGCGGACATGCACGTAAATTTCTGTCTGCGAACAGTTTACACACAAATTCTTTCGGCTCACGTTTCATGAATGAGACCCATTGAGTGCACAGTTGCCCATGTACAGTTTCACATGGTGTGTGTTTGGGATACAGGTCATAGGAAATTGCAGATTAAATAGTCCACTGAACCCATTAAGAAGAGCAATGTTTGACAGAGTTTTTGTGAATTTGATAGTACGATTGCTTTATTGGAAGTATAGTAGTACCATTGCCAATAGTGGGATAGTTAGTGGGCTAAAACTGTACATCAGTACTTGAGGTAGCATGTTGAAAGGCAGATAGTTAAAGTCATTGCCTTGTAGAAGCTCAGTTTTAGTAAGTTTTACAACTTTTGCTAAGAGGGAACTTTAGAGAGATTATGTTCACCGAGTTTCATGCAGATCGGGCAAACTTCCCTAGGAAGAAATCAATTTTAAGTGTTTGTCCAAAAATTAAAAATGGCAGAAAATCTATATAACCGGAAGTTATGGGTTCTTGAGGCAAATTTGTTCCTCATGTGGAGAGGCATCCAGAGATGGGACCAAGTCACACATGTGCAAGTCTCAAGTAAGTCTCAAGTCTTAACCTTCAAGTCTCAAGTAAGTCCCAAGTCATTTTTTCTTGGGCAAGTCAAGTCAAGTCAAGTCAAGTCCTGTAATAGGTCAAGTCAAGTCCAAGTCAAGTCACCTTATTATTGTAATTTTACCTGCAGAATCTGATCTTAATAAAGTGAAAAGACAAGATATAAGTAACTGTCAGTAAACATTGACTTCATCGCTACAATGTTTACTTGGCAGGGATGACCCCCATGTGTGCGCACGCGCGCGCGCACGCACACACACACACACACACACTAACCAAGGCAGCGGCCAAAATCACCCATTTAGCTCATTTAACCCTGTGTTGCTCGTTCATAAAACGTACAGCCGGTCTTGTGATGAACCGGTCGGAATATGCTCACGTTTTCTGGGGTTAATGTTAACAAATAAATTAAAAAACAAGTTCCACCAAACCGACCCACCCCACCACCACACCCCACCCCACTCCCGTATCGTATCAAGCTAACGTTAGCAAACTAACCAGATAATATTAGCTAACTGACAAGCACTTACTGGGCAGAATGGCTCTTCAAATGCCGAACAAAGTTTGAAGTTGTCGCCTGGCTGTCCAAGATGTTTATGCCGCATGTCTTGCACTGTGCTGTTCGTCTTTTGCCGTAATAATGGTAATTCCGAAAGCCGAAGACGATGACTCGCGGTACCCCTCCCGCTGACATGTTGATGCCTATCTGATATAAGAGGGCGTGTAAGGTACGTAGAGAGGGCATGACTGATTGACAGGGTAGTGATCCAATCATGACAACGCCATTCTCAGCCTGCGCTCCTACCGGGTAATCAACATTATTTTTTAAATTAATTTATTAATTTTATATTCTAACCGAAAACATGATGTGAATAACACTCAAGTCATTCAAGTCATCGTGTCTCAAGTCAAGTCCTGAGTCTTTAACTTCCAAGTCCGAATCAAGTCTCAAGTCTTTTATTTTTTGTCAAGTCACAAGTAATCAAAACAGCAACTCGAGTCGACTCGAGTCCAAGTCACAATGACTCGAGTCCCCATCTCTGGGCATCTCTACGGAAGACGAGAACGGCCATGTATTATTCTTTTTTTTCTGCACTGTTATCTCGTGATAACGACTTATTAATTCGTTATCTCGAGATAACAAAGATTGTTTTCTCGTGATAATTGTCAAGTCTGATGATTGCACGCTGGTTAATGTGATCGTCCTGATTTCAGCCTACAAGAGCTGCCACTGGTGTCCCAGGGAGGTGAAAATGGCAGATCACATTATTGATCAACGCATCAGGATGTAGGCTACTTCAGTCAAGGTCTAACACAGGCAGAAATTGTATTGTGTCTTTCTGTTAGGCATTCAGATTAGTCCTCGTCATTTAAGGAGAAGACTAGAGCGGTTACAACTTCACAGGCGACGGTTAAGTGATCCTGCTCATCG